>NC_086448.1:16594255-16894255 GCF_028390025.1 Pseudophryne corroboree | reverse complement strand
TTATCTATCATTGAAGTACAGGATAGGTGTTATCTTGCAGTGATGTACAGGACAGGTATTATCTATCAGTGACGTAGAGGACATGTGTTATCTAGCAGTGATGTACAGGACAGGTATTATCTATCAGTGACGTACAGGACAGGTGTTATCTATCAGTGATGTACAGGACAGGTATTATCTATCAGTGATGTACAGGACAGGTGTTATCTATCAGTGATGTACAGGACAGGTGTTATCTATCAGTGACGTACAGGACAGGTATTATCTATCAGTGACGTACAGTACAGGTGTTATCTATCAGTGATGTACAGGACATGTGTTATCCATCAGTGATGTACAGGACAGGTGGTATCTATCATTGAAATACAGGACAGGTGTTCTCTATCAGTGACGTACAGGACAGGTGTTATCTATCAGTGACGTACAGGACAGGTGTTCTCTATCAGTGATGTACAGGACAGGGATTATCTATCAGTGATGTACAGGACAGGTGTTATCAGAGACATACAGTACAGGTGTTATCTATCAGTGACGTACAGGACAGGTGTTATCTATCAGTGACGTACAGGACAGGTATTATCTATCAGTGATGTACAGGACTGGTGTTATCTATCAGTGATGTACAGGACTCGTATTATCTATCAGTGATGTACAGGGCAGGTGTTATCTATCAGTGATGTACAGGACAGGTGTTATCTATCAGTGATGTACAGGACAGGTATTATCTATCAGTGATGTACAGGACAGGTGTTATCTATCAGTGATGTACAGGACTGGTATTATCTATCAGTGAAGTACAGGACAGGTGTTATCTATCAGTGATGTACAGGACAGGTGTTATCTATCAGTGACGTACAGGACAGGTGTTATCTATCAGTGACATACAGGACAGGTGTTATCTATCAGTGATGTACAGGACAGGTGTTATCTATCAGTGACGTACAGGACAGGTGTTATCTATCAGTGACGCACAGGACAGGGATTATCTATCAGTGATGTACAGGACAGGTGTTATCTTTCAGTGACGTACAGGACAGGTATTATCTATCAGTGACGTATAGGGCAGGGATTATCTATCAATGATGTACAGGACAGGGATTATCTATCAGTGACGTATAGGACAGGTATTATCCATCAGTGAAGTACAGGACAGGTGTTATCTATCAGTGATGTACAGGACAGGTGTTATCTATCAGTGACGCAGAGGACAGGCATATCTATCAGTGATGTACAGGACAGGTGTTATCTATCAGTGACGTACAGGACAGGTGTTATCTATCAGTGACGCACAGGACAGGTATTATCTATCAATGATGTACAGGACAGGTATTATCTATCAGTGACGTATAGGACAGGTATTATCCATCAGTGAAGTACAGGACAGGTGTTATCTATCAGTGATGTACAGGACAGGTATTATCGATCAGTGATGTACAGGACAGGTATTATCTATCAGTGACGTATAGGACAGGGATTATCTATCAGTGATGTACAGGACAGGTGTTATCTATCAGTGATGTACAGGACAGGTGCTATCTATCAGTGACGTATAGGACAGGGATTATCTATCAGTGATGTACAGGACAGGTGTTATCTATCAGTGACGTACAGGACAGGTTTTATCTATCAGTGATGTACAGGACAGGTATTATCTATCAGTGACGTACAGGACAGGTGTTATCTATCAGTGATGTACAGGACAGGTGCCATCTATCAGTGATGTACAGGACATGTGTTATCTATCAGTGACGTACAGGACATGTGTTATCTATCAGTGACGTACAGGACAGGTGTTATCTATCAGTGATGTACAGTACAGGTGTTATCTATCAGTGATGTACAGGACAGGTGTTATCTATCAGTGACGTACAGGACAGGTATTATCTATCAGTGATGTACAGGACAGGTATTATCTATCAGTGACGTACAGGACAGGTGTTATCTATTAGTGATGTACAGGACAGGTATTATCTATCAGTGACGTAGAGGACAGGTGTTATCTATCAGTGACTTACAGGACAGGTGTTATCTATCAGTGACGTACAGGACAGGTGTTATCTATCAGTGACATAGAGGACATGTGTTATCTATCAGTGATGTACAGGACAGGTGTTATCTATCAGTGATGTACAGGACAGGTGTTATCTATCAGTGATGTACAGGACATGTGTTATCTATCAGTGATGTACAGGAGAGGTATTATCTATCAGTGATGTACAGGACAGGTGTTATCTATCAGTGATGTACAGGACAGGTGTTATCTATCAGTGATGTACAGGACAGGTGTTATCTATCAGTGACGTACAGGACAGGTGTTATCTATCAGTGACGCACAGGACAGGTATTATCTATCAATGATGTACAGGACAGGTATTATCTATCAGTGACGTATAGGACAGGTATTATCCATCAGTGAAGTACAGGACAGGTGTTATCTATCAGTGATGTACAGGACAGGTATTATCTATCAGTGATGTACAGGACAGGTATTATCTAATAGTGACGTATAGGACAGGGATTATCTATCAGTGATGTACAGGACAGGTGTTATCTATCAGTGATGTACAGGACAGGTGTTATCTATCAGTGACGTATAGGACAGGGATTATCTATCAGTGATGTACAGGACAGGTGTTATCTATCAGTGACGTACAGGACAGGTTTTATCTATCAGTGATGTACAGGACAGGTATTATCTATCAGTGACGTACAGGACAGGTGTTATCTATCAGTGATGCACAGGACAGGTGTCATCTATCAGTGATGTACAGGACATGTGTTATCTATCAGTGACGTACAGGACATGTGTTATCTATCAGTGACGTACAGGACAGGTGTTATCTATCAGTGATGTACAGTACAGGTGTTATCTATCAGTGATGTACAGGACAGGTGTTATCTATCAGTGACGTACAGGACAGGTGTTATCTATCAGTGACATACAGGACAGGTATTATCTATCAGTGATGTACAGGACAGGTATTATCTATCAGTGACGTATAGGACAGGTGTTATCTATCAGTGATGTACAGGGCAGGTATTATCTATCAGTGACGTAGAGGACAGGTGTTATCTATCAGTGACGTACAGGACAGGTGTTATCTATCAGTGACGTACAGGATAGGTGTTATCTATCAGTGACATAGAGGACATGTGTTATCTATCAGTGATGTACAGGACAGGTGTTATCTATCAGTGATGTACAGGACAGGTGTTATCTATCAGTGACGTACAGGACAGGTGTTATCCATCAGTGATGTACAGGACAGGTGTTATCTATCAGTGACATGCAGGACAGGTGTTATCTACCAGTGATGTACAGGACAGGTATTATCTATCAGTGATGTACAGGACAGGTGTAATCTATCAGTGATGTACAGGACAGGTGTTATCTATCAATGATGTACAGGACAGGTGTTATCTGTCAGTGACGTGCAGGACAGGTATTATCTATCATTGAAGTACAGGATAGGTGTTATCTTGCAGTGATGTACAGGACAGGTATTATCTATCAGTGACGTAGAGGACATGTGTTATCTAGCAGTGATGTACAGGACAGGTATTATCTATCAGTGACGTACAGGACAGGTGTTATCTATCAGTGATGTACAGGACAGGTATTATCTATCAGTGATGTACAGGACAGGTGTTATCTATCAGTGATGTACAGGACAGGTGTTATCTATCAGTGACGTACAGGACAGGTATTATCTATCAGTGACGTACAGTACAGGTGTTATCTATCAGTGATGTACAGGACATGTGTTATCCATCAGTGATGTACAGGACAGGTGGTATCTATCATTGAAATACAGGACAGGTGTTCTCTATCAGTGACGTACAGGACAGGTGTTATCTATCAGTGACGTACAGGACAGGTGTTCTCTATCAGTGATGTACAGGACAGGGATTATCTATCAGTGATGTACAGGACAGGTGTTATCAGAGACATACAGTACAGGTGTTATCTATCAGTGACGTACAGGACAGGTGTTATCTATCAGTGACGTACAGGACAGGTATTATCTATCAGTGATGTACAGGACTGGTGTTATCTATCAGTGATGTACAGGACTCGTATTATCTATCAGTGATGTACAGGGCAGGTGTTATCTATCAGTGATGTACAGGACAGGTGTTATCTATCAGTGATGTACAGGACAGGTATTATCTATCAGTGATGTACAGGACAGGTGTTATCTATCAGTGATGTACAGGACTGGTATTATCTATCAGTGATGTACAGGACAGGTGTTATCTATCAGTGATGTACAGGACAGGTGTTATCTATCAGTGACGTACAGGACAGGTGTTATCTATCAGTGACATACAGGACAGGTGTTATCTATCAGTGATGTACAGGACAGGTGTTATCTATCAGTGACGTACAGGACAGGTGTTATCTATCAGTGACGCACAGGACAGGGATTATCTATCAGTGATGTACAGGACAGGTGTTATCTTTCAGTGACGTACAGGACAGGTATTATCTATCAGTGACGTATAGGGCAGGGATTATCTATCAATGATGTACAGGACAGGGATTATCTATCAGTGACGTATAGGACAGGTATTATCCATCAGTGAAGTACAGGACAGGTGTTATCTATCAGTGATGTACAGGACAGGTGTTATCTATCAGTGACGCAGAGGACAGGCATATCTATCAGTGATGTACAGGACAGGTGTTATCTATTAGTGACGTACAGGACAGGTGTTATCTATCAGTGACGCACAGGACAGGTATTATCTATCAATGATGTACAGGACAGGTATTATCTATCAGTGACGTATAGGACAGGTATTATCCATCACTGAAGTACAGGACAGGTGTTATCTATCAGTGATGTACAGGACAGGTATTATCGATCAGTGATGTACAGGACAGGTATTATCTATCAGTGACGTATAGGACAGGGATTATCTATCAGTGATGTACAGTACAGGTGTTATCTATCAGTGATGTACAGGACAGGTGTTATCTATCAGTGACGTACAGGACAGGTGTTATCTATCAGTGATGTACAGTACAGGTGTTATCTATCAGTGATGTACAGGACAGGTGTTATCTATCAGTGACGTACAGGACAGGTGTTATCTATCAGTGACATACAGGACAGGTATTATCTATCAGTGATGTACAGGACAGGTATTATCTATCAGTGACGTATAGGACAGGTGTTATCTATCAGTGATGTACAGGACAGGTATTATCTATCAGTGACGTAGAGGACAGGTGTTATCTATCAGTGACGTACAGGACAGGTGTTATCTATCAGTGACGTACAGGACAGGTGTTATCTATCAGTGACATAGAGGACATGTGTTATCTATCAGTGATGTACAGGACAGGTGTTATCTATCAGTGATGTACAGGACAGGTGTTATCTATCAGTGACGTACAGGACAGGTGTTATCCATCAGTGATGTACAGGACAGGTGTTATCTATCAGTGACATGCAGGGCAGGTGTTATCTACCAGTGATGTACAGGACAGGTATTATCTATCAGTGATGTACAGGACAGGTGTAATCTATCAGTGATGTACAGGACAGGTGTTATCTATCAATGATGTACAGGACAGGTGTTATCTGTCAGTGACGTGCAGGACAGGTATTATCTATCATTGAAGTACAGGATAGGTGTTATCTTGCAGTGATGTACAGGACAGGTATTATCTATCAGTGACGTAGAGGACATGTGTTATCTAGCAGTGATGTACAGGACAGGTATTATCTATCAGTGACGTACAGGACAGGTGTTATCTATCAGTGATGTACAGGACAGGTATTATCTATCAGTGATGTACAGGACAGGTGTTATCTATCAGTGACGTACAGGACAGGGATTATCTATCAGTGATGTACAGGACAGGTGTTTTCTATCAGTGACGTACAGGACAGGTGTCATTTATCAGTTATGTACAGGATCAGTGACGTACAGGACAGGTGTTATCTATCAGTGATGTACAGGACAGGTGTTATCTATCAGTGACGCAGAGGACAGGTATTATCTATCAATGATGTACAGGACAGGTATTATCTATCAGTGACGTATAGGACAGGTATTATCCATCAGTGAAGTACAGGACAGGTGTTATCTATCAGTGATGTACAGGACAGGTATTATCTATCAGTGATGTACAGGACAGGTATTATCTATCAGTGACGTATAGGACAGGGTTTATCTATCAGTGATGTACAGGACAGGTGTTATCTATCAGTGATGTACAGGACAGGTGTTATCTATCAGTGACGTACAGGACAGGTTTTATCTATCAGTGATGTACAGGACAGGTATTATCTATCAGTGACGTACAGGACAGGTGTTATCTATCAGTGATGTACAGGACAGGTGTCATCTATCAGTGATGTACAGGACATGTGTTATCTATCAGTGACGTACAGGACATGTGTTATCTATCAGTGACGTACAGGACAGGTGTTATCTATCAGTGATGTACAGTACAGATGTTATCTATCAGTGATGTACAGGACAGGTGTTATCTATCAGTGACGTACAGGACAGGTGTTATCTATCAGTGACATACAGGACAGGTATTATCTATCAGTGATGTACAGGACAGGTATTATCTATCAGTGACGTATAGGACAGGTGTTATCTATCAGTGATGTACAGGACAGGTATTATCTATCAGTGACGTAGAGGACAGGTGTTATCTATCAGTGACGTACAGGACAGGTGTTATCTATCAGTGACGTACAGGACAGGTGTTATCTATCAGTGACATAGAGGACATGTGTTATCTATCAGTGATGTACAGGACAGGTGTTATCTATCAGTGATGTACAGGACAGGTGTTATCTATCAGTGACGTACAGGACAGGTGTTATCCATCAGTGATGTACAGGACAGGTGTTATCTATCAGTGACATGCAGGACAGGTGTTATCTACCAGTGATGTACAGGACAGGTATTATCTATCAGTGATGTACAGGACAGGTGTAATCTATCAGTGATGTACAGGACAGGTGTTATCTATCAATGATGTACAGGACAGGTGTTATCTGTCAGTGACGTGCAGGACAGGTATTATCTATCATTGAAGTACAGGATAGGTGTTATCTTGCAGTGATGTACAGGACAGGTATTATCTATCAGTGACGTAGAGGACATGTGTTATCTAGCAGTGATGTACAGGACAGGTATTATCTATCAGTGACGTACAGGACAGGTGTTATCTATCAGTGATGTACAGGACAGGTATTATCTATCAGTGATGTACAGGACAGGTGTTATCTATCAGTGACGTACAGGACAGGGATTATCTATCAGTGATGTACAGGACAGGTGTTTTCTATCAGTGACGTACAGGACAGGTGTCATTTATCAGTTATGTACAGGATCAGTGACGTACAGGACAGGTGTTATCTATCAGTGACGTACAGGACAGGGATTATCTATCAGTGACGTACAGGACAGGTGTTATCTATCAGTGACGTACAGGACAGGTGTTATCTATCAGTGATGTACAGGACAGGTGTTATCTATCAGTGACGTACAGGACAGGTGTTATCCATCAGTGATGTACAGGACAGGTGTTATCTATCAGTGACATGCAGGACAGGTGTTATCTACCAGTGATGTACAGGACAGGTATTATCTATCAGTGATGTACAGGACAGGTGTAATCTATCAGTGATGTACAGGACAGGTGTTATCTATCAATGATGTACAGGACAGGTGTTATCTGTCAGTGACGTGCAGGACAGGTATTATCTATCATTGAAGTACAGGATAGGTGTTATCTTGCAGTGATGTACTGGACAGGTATTATCTATCAGTGACGTAGAGGACATGTGTTATCTAGCAGTGATGTACAGGACAGGTATTATCTATCAGTGACGTACAGGACAGGTGTTATCTATCAGTGATGTACAGGACAGGTATTATCTATCAGTGATGTACAGGACAGGTGTTATCTATCAGTGATGTACAGGACAGGTGTTATCTATCAGTGACGTACAGGACAGGTATTATCTATCAGTGACGTACAGTACAGGTGTTATCTATCAGTGATGTACAGGACATGTGTTATCCATCACTGATGTACAGGACAGGTGGTATCTATCATTGAAATACAGGACAGGTGTTCTCTATCAGTGACGTACAGGACAGGTGTTATCTATCAGTGACGTACAGGACAGGTGTTCTCTATCAGTGAGGTACAGGACAGGGATTATCTATCAGTGATGTACAGGACAGGTGTTATCAGAGACGTACAGTACAGGTGTTATCTATCAGTGACGTACAGGACAGGTGTTATCTATCAGTGACGTACAGGACAGGTATTATCTATCAGTGATGTACAGGACTGGTGTTATCTATCAGTGATGTACAGGACTCGTATTATCTATCAGTGATGTACAGGGCAGGTGTTATCTATCAGTGATGTACAGGACAGGTGTTATCTATCAGTGATGTACAGGACAGGTGTTATCTATCAGTGATGTACAGGACAGGTGTTATCTATCAGTGATGTACAGGACTGGTATTATCTATCAGTGACGTACAGGACAGGTGTTATCTGTTAGTGACATACAGGACAGGTGTTATCTATCAGTGATGTACAGGACAGGTGTTATCTATCAGTGACGTACAGGACAGGTGTTATCTATCAGTGACGCACAAGACAGGGATTATCTATCAGTGATGTACAGGACAGGTGTTATCTTTCAGTGACGTACAGGACAGGTATTATCTATCAGTGACGTATAGGACAGGGATTATCTATCAATGATGTACAGGACAGGTATTATCTATCAGTGACGTATAGGACAGGTATTATCCATCAGTGAAGTACAGGACAGGTGTTATCTATCAGTGAAGTACAGGACAGGTGTTATCTATCAGTGATGTACAGGACAGGTATTATCTATCAGTGATGTACAGGACAGGTGTTATCTATCAGTGATGTACAGGACAGGTGTTATCTATCAGTGACGCAGAGGACAGGCATATCTATCAGTGATGTACAGGACAGGTGTTATCTATCAGTGACGTACAGGACAGGTGTTATCTATCAGTGACGCACAGGACAGGTATTATCTATCAATGATGTACAGGACAGGTATTATCTATCAGTGACGTATAGGACAGGTATTATCCATCAGTGAAGTACAGGACAGGTGTTATCTATCAGTGATGTACAGGACAGGTATTATCTATCAGTGATGTACAGGACAGGTATTATCTATCAGTGACGTATAGGACAGGGATTATCTATCAGTGATGTACAGGACAGGTGTTATCTATCAGTGATGTACAGGACAGGTGTTATCTATCAGTGACGTATAGGACAGGGATTATCTATCAGTGATGTACAGGACAGGTGTTATCTATCAGTGACGTACAGGACAGGTTTTATCTATCAGTGATGTACAGGACAGGTATTATCTATCAGTGACGTACAGGACAGGTGTTATCTATCAGTGATGTACAGGACAGGTGTCATCTATCAGTGATGTACAGGACATGTGTTATCTATCAGTGACGTACAGGACATGTGTTATCTATCAGTGACGTACAGGACAGGTGTTATCTATCAGTGATGTACAGTACAGGTGTTATCTATCAGTGATGTACAGGACAGGTGTTATCTATCAGTGACGTACAGGACAGGTGTTATCTATCAGTGACATACAGGACAGGTATTATCTATCAGTGATGTACAGGACAGGTATTATCTATCAGTGACGTATAGGACAGGTGTTATCTATCAGTGATGTACAGGACAGGTATTATCTATCAGTGACGTAGAGGACAGGTGTTATCTATCAGTGACGTACAGGACAGGTGTTATCTATCAGTGACGTACAGGACAGGTGTTATCTATCAGTGACATAGAGGACATGTGTTATCTATCAGTGATGTACAGGACAGGTGTTATCTATCAGTGATGTACAGGACAGGTGTTATCTATCAGTGACGTACAGGACAGGTGTTATCCATCAGTGATGTACAGGACAGGTGTTATCTATCAGTGACATGCAGGACAGGTGTTATCTACCAGTGATGTACAGGACAGGTATTATCTATCAGTGATATACAGGACAGGTGTAATCTATCAGTGATGTACAGGACAGGTGTTATCTATCAATGATGTACAGGACAGGTGTTATCTGTCAGTGACGTGCAGGACAGGTATTATCTATCATTGAAGTACAGGATAGGTGTTATCTTGCAGTGATGTACAGGACAGGTATTATCTATCAGTGACGTAGAGGACATGTGTTATCTAGCAGTGATGTACAGGACAGGTATTATCTATCAGTGACGTACAGGACAGGTGTTATCTATCAGTGATGTACAGGACAGGTATTATCTATCAGTGATGTACAGGACAGGTGTTATCTATCAGTGATGTACAGGACAGGTGTTATCTATCAGTGACGTACAGGACAGGTATTATCTATCAGTGACGTACAGTACAGGTGTTATCTATCAGTGATGTACAGGACATGTGTTATCCTTCAGTGATGTACAGGACAGGTGGTATCTATCATTGAAATACAGGACAGGTGTTCTCTATCAGTGACGTACAGGACAGGTGTTATCTATCAGTGACGTACAGGACAGGTGTTCTCTATCAGTGATGTACAGGACAGGGATTATCTATCAGTGATGTACAGGACAGGTGTTTTCTATCAGTGACGTACAGGACAGGTGTCATTTATCAGTGATGTACAGGATCAGTGACGTACAGGACAGGTGTTATCTATCAGTGACGTACAGGACAGGGATTATCTATCAGTGATGTACAGGACAGGTGTTTTCTATCAGTGACGTACAGGACAGGTGTCATTTATCAGTGATGTACAGGATCAGTGACGTACAGGACAGGTGTTATCTATCAGTGACGTACAGGACAGGGATTATCTATCAGTGACGTACAGGACAGGTGTTATCTATCAGTGACGTACAGGACAGGTGTTATCTATCAGTGATGTGCAGGACAGGTGTTATCTATCAGTGACGTACAGGACAGGTGTTATCCATCAGTGACGTACAGGACAGGGATTATCTATCAGTGATGTGCAGGACAGGTGTTATCTATCAGTGACGTACAGGACAGGTGTTATCTATCAGTGACGTACCGGACAGGGATTATCTATCAGTGACGTACAGGACAGGTGTTATCTATCAGTGACGTACAGGACAGGTGTTATCTATCAGTGATATACAGGACAGGTGTTATCTATCAGTGATGTACAGGACAGGTGTTATCTATCAGTGACGTACAGGACAGGTATTATCTATCAGTAATGTACAGGACAGGTGTTATCTATCAGTGACGCGCAGGACAGGTGTTATCTACCAGTGATGTACAGGACAGGTGTTATCTATCAGTGACGTACTGGACAGGTGTTATCTATCAGTGACGTACAGGACAGGTGTTATCTATCAGTGACGTACAGGACAGGTGTTATCTATCAGTGACGTACAGGACAGGGATTATCTATCAGTGATGTACAGGACAGGTGTTTTCTATCAGTGACGTACAGGACAGGTGTCATTTATCAGTGATGTACAGGATCAGTGACGTACAGGACAGGTGTTATCTATCAGTGACGTACAGGACAGGGATTATCTATCAGTGACGTACAGGACAGGTGTTATCTATCAGTGACGTACAGGACAGGTGTTATCTATCAGTGATGTACAGGACAGGTGTTATCTATCAGTGACGTACAGGACAGGTGTTATCCATCAGTGATGTACAGAACAGGTGTTATCTATCAGTGACATGCAGGACAGGTGTTATCTACCAGTGATGTACAGGACAGGTATTATCTATCAGTGATGTACAGGACAGGTGTAATCTATCAGTGATGTACAGGACAGGTGTTATCTATCAATGATGTACAGGACAGGTGTTATCTGTCAGTGACGTGCAGGACAGGTATTATCTATCATTGAAGTACAGGATAGGTGTTACCTTGCAGTGATGTACAGGACAGGTATTATCTATCAGTGACGTAGAGGACATGTGTTATCTAGCAGTGATGTACAGGACAGGTATTATCTATCAGTGACGTACAGGACAGGTGTTATCTATCAGTGATGTACAGGACAGGTATTATCTATCAGTGATGTACAGGACAGGTGTTATCTATCAGTGATGTACAGGACAGGTGTTATCTATCAGTGACGTACAGGACAGGTATTATCTATCAGTGACGTACAGTACAGGTGTTATCTATCAGTGATGTACAGGACATGTGTTATCCATCACTGATGTACAGGACAGGTGGTATCTATCATTGAAATACAGGACAGGTGTTCTCTATCAGTGACGTACAGGACAGGTGTTATCTATCAGTGACGTACAGGACAGGTGTTCTCTATCAGTGAGGTACAGGACAGGGATTATCTATCAGTGATGTAAAGGACAGGTGTTATCAGAGACGTACAGTACAGGTGTTATCTATCAGTGACGTACAGGACAGGTGTTATCTATCAGTGACGTACAGGACAGGTATTATCTATCAGTGATGTACAGAACTGGTGTTATCTATCAGTGATGTACAGGACTCGTATTATCTATCAGTGATGTACAGGGCAGGTGTTATCTATCAGTGATGTACAGGACAGGTGTTATCTATCAGTGATGTACAGGACAGGTATTATCTATCAGTGATGTACAGGACAGGTGTTATCTATCAGTGATGTACAGGACTGGTATTATCTATCAGTGATGTACAGGACAGGTGTTATCAATCAGTTATGTACAGGACAGGTGTTATCTATCAGTGACGTACAGGACAGGTGTTATCTGTTAGTGACATACAGGACAGGTGTTATCTATCAGTGATGTACAGGACAGGTGTTATCTATCAGTGACGTACAGGACAGGTGTTATCTATCAGTGACGCACAAGACAGGGATTATCTATCAGTGATGTACAGGACAGGTGTTATCTTTCAGTGACGTACAGGACAGGTATTATCTATCAGTGACGTATAGGACAGGGATTATCTATCAATGATGTACAGGAC
The DNA here is from genome assembly GCF_028390025.1 of Pseudophryne corroboree. Lineage (NCBI taxonomy): Eukaryota > Metazoa > Chordata > Amphibia > Anura > Myobatrachidae > Pseudophryne > Pseudophryne corroboree. Next base: position 16,881,236 of record NC_086448.1, on the reverse strand, counting down.
AGGTATTATCTATCAGTGACGTATAGGACAGGTATTATCCATCAGTGAAGTACAGGACAGGTGTTATCTATCAGTGAAGTACAGGACAGGTGTTATCTATCAGTGATGTACAGGACAGGTATTATCTATCAGTGATGTACAGGACAGGTGTTATCTATCAGTGATGTACAGGACAGGTGTTATCTATCAGTGACGCAGAGGACAGGCATATCTATCAGTGATGTACAGGACAGGTGTTATCTATCAGTGACGTACAGGACAGGTGTTATCTATCAGTGACGCACAGGACAGGTATTATCTATCAATGATGTACAGGACAGGTATTATCTATCAGTGACGTATAGGACAGGTATTATCCATCAGTGAAGTACAGGACAGGTGTTATCTATCAGTGATGTACAGGACAGGTATTATCTATCAGTGATGTACAGGACAGGTATTATCTAATAGTGACGTATAGGACAGGGATTATCTATCAGTGATGTACAGGACAGGTGTTATCTATCAGTGATGTACAGGACAGGTGTTATCTATCAGTGACGTATAGGACAGGGATTATCTATCAGTGATGTACAGGACAGGTGTTATCTATCAGTGACGTACAGGACAGGTTTTATCTATCAGTGATGTACAGGACAGGTATTATCTATCAGTGACGTACAGGACAGGTGTTATCTATCAGTGATGTACAGGACAGGTGTCATCTATCAGTGATGTACAGGACATGTGTTATCTATCAGTGACGTACAGGACATGTGTTATCTATCAGTGACGTACAGGACAGGTGTTATCTATCAGTGATGTACAGTACAGGTGTTATCTATCAGTGATGTACAGGACAGGTGTTATCTATCAGTGACGTACAGGACAGGTGTTATCTATCAGTGACATACAGGACAGGTATTATCTATCAGTGATGTACAGGACAGGTATTATCTATCAGTGACGTATAGGACAGGTGTTATCTATCAGTGATGTACAGGACAGGTATTATCTATCAGTGACGTAGAGGACAGGTGTTATCTATCAGTGACGTACAGGACAGGTGTTATCTATCAGTGACGTACAGGACAGGTGTTATCTATCAGTGACATAGAGGACATGTGTTATCTATCAGTGATGTACAGGACAGGTGTTATCTATCAGTGATGTACAGGACAGGTGTTATCTATCAGTGACGTACAGGACAGGTGTTATCCATCAGTGATGTACAGGACAGGTGTTATCTATCAGTGACATGCAGGACAGGTGTTATCTACCAGTGATGTACAGGACAGGTATTATCTATCAGTGATGTACAGGACAGGTGTAATCTATCAGTGATGTACAGGACAGGTGTTATCTATCAATGATGTACAGGACAGGTGTTATCTGTCAGTGACGTGCAGGACAGGTATTATCTATCATTGAAGTACAGGATAGGTGTTATCTTGCAGTGATGTACAGGACAGGTATTATCTATCAGTGACGTAGAGGACATGTGTTATCTAGCAGTGATGTACAGGACAGGTATTATCTATCAGTGACGTACAGGACAGGTGTTATCTATCAGTGATGTACAGGACAGGTATTATCTATCAGTGATGTACAGGACAGGTGTTATCTATCAGTGATGTACAGGACAGGTGTTATCTATCAGTGACGTACAGGACAGGTATTATCTATCAGTGACGTACAGTACAGGTGTTATCTATCAGTGATGTACAGGACATGTGTTATCCATCAGTGATGTACAGGACAGGTGGTATCTATCATTGAAATACAGGACAGGTGTTCTCTATCAGTGACGTACAGGACAGGTGTTATCTATCAGTGACGTACAGGACAGGTGTTCTCTATCAGTGATGTACAGGACAGGGATTATCTATCAGTGATGTACAGGACAGGTGTTATCAGAGACATACAGTACAGGTGTTATCTATCAGTGACGTACAGGACAGGTGTTATCTATCAGTGACGTACAGGACAGGTATTATCTATCAGTGATGTACAGGACTGGTGTTATCTATCAGTGATGTACAGGACTCGTATTATCTATCAGTGATGTACAGGGCAGGTGTTATCTATCAGTGATGTACAGGACAGGTGTTATCTATCAGTGATGTACAGGACAGGTATTATCTATCAGTGATGTACAGGACAGGTGTTATCTATCAGTGATGTACAGGACTGGTATTATCTATCAGTGAAGTACAGGACAGGTGTTATCTATCAGTGATGTACAGGACAGGTGTTATCTATCAGTGACGTACAGGACAGGTGTTATCTATCAGTGACATACAGGACAGGTGTTATCTATCAGTGATGTACAGGACAGGTGTTATCTATCAGTGACGTACAGGACAGGTGTTATCTATCAGTGACGCACAGGACAGGGATTATCTATCAGTGATGTACAGGACAGGTGTTATCTTTCAGTGACGTACAGGACAGGTATTATCTATCAGTGACGTATAGGGCAGGGATTATCTATCAATGATGTACAGGACAGGGATTATCTATCAGTGACGTATAGGACAGGTATTATCCATCAGTGAAGTACAGGACAGGTGTTATCTATCAGTGATGTACAGGACAGGTGTTATCTATCAGTGACGCAGAGGACAGGCATATCTATCAGTGATGTACAGGACAGGTGTTATCTATCAGTGACGTACAGGACAGGTGTTATCTATCAGTGACGCACAGGACAGGTATTATCTATCAATGATGTACAGGACAGGTATTATCTATCAGTGACGTATAGGACAGGTATTATCCATCAGTGAAGTACAGGACAGGTGTTATCTATCAGTGATGTACAGGACAGGTATTATCGATCAGTGATGTACAGGACAGGTATTATCTATCAGTGACGTATAGGACAGGGATTATCTATCAGTGATGTACAGGACAGGTGTTATCTATCAGTGATGTACAGGACAGGTGCTATCTATCAGTGACGTATAGGACAGGGATTATCTATCAGTGATGTACAGGACAGGTGTTATCTATCAGTGACGTACAGGACAGGTTTTATCTATCAGTGATGTACAGGACAGGTATTATCTATCAGTGACGTACAGGACAGGTGTTATCTATCAGTGATGTACAGGACAGGTGCCATCTATCAGTGATGTACAGGACATGTGTTATCTATCAGTGACGTACAGGACATGTGTTATCTATCAGTGACGTACAGGACAGGTGTTATCTATCAGTGATGTACAGTACAGGTGTTATCTATCAGTGATGTACAGGACAGGTGTTATCTATCAGTGACGTACAGGACAGGTATTATCTATCAGTGATGTACAGGACAGGTATTATCTATCAGTGACGTACAGGACAGGTGTTATCTATTAGTGATGTACAGGACAGGTATTATCTATCAGTGACGTAGAGGACAGGTGTTATCTATCAGTGACTTACAGGACAGGTGTTATCTATCAGTGACGTACAGGACAGGTGTTATCTATCAGTGACATAGAGGACATGTGTTATCTATCAGTGATGTACAGGACAGGTGTTATCTATCAGTGATGTACAGGACAGGTGTTATCTATCAGTGATGTACAGGACATGTGTTATCTATCAGTGATGTACAGGAGAGGTATTATCTATCAGTGATGTACAGGACAGGTGTTATCTATCAGTGATGTACAGGACAGGTGTTATCTATCAGTGATGTACAGGACAGGTGTTATCTATCAGTGACGTACAGGACAGGTGTTATCTATCAGTGACGCACAGGACAGGTATTATCTATCAATGATGTACAGGACAGGTATTATCTATCAGTGACGTATAGGACAGGTATTATCCATCAGTGAAGTACAGGACAGGTGTTATCTATCAGTGATGTACAGGACAGGTATTATCTATCAGTGATGTACAGGACAGGTATTATCTAATAGTGACGTATAGGACAGGGATTATCTATCAGTGATGTACAGGACAGGTGTTATCTATCAGTGATGTACAGGACAGGTGTTATCTATCAGTGACGTATAGGACAGGGATTATCTATCAGTGATGTACAGGACAGGTGTTATCTATCAGTGACGTACAGGACAGGTTTTATCTATCAGTGATGTACAGGACAGGTATTATCTATCAGTGACGTACAGGACAGGTGTTATCTATCAGTGATGCACAGGACAGGTGTCATCTATCAGTGATGTACAGGACATGTGTTATCTATCAGTGACGTACAGGACATGTGTTATCTATCAGTGACGTACAGGACAGGTGTTATCTATCAGTGATGTACAGTACAGGTGTTATCTATCAGTGATGTACAGGACAGGTGTTATCTATCAGTGACGTACAGGACAGGTGTTATCTATCAGTGACATACAGGACAGGTATTATCTATCAGTGATGTACAGGACAGGTATTATCTATCAGTGACGTATAGGACAGGTGTTATCTATCAGTGATGTACAGGGCAGGTATTATCTATCAGTGACGTAGAGGACAGGTGTTATCTATCAGTGACGTACAGGACAGGTGTTATCTATCAGTGACGTACAGGATAGGTGTTATCTATCAGTGACATAGAGGACATGTGTTATCTATCAGTGATGTACAGGACAGGTGTTATCTATCAGTGATGTACAGGACAGGTGTTATCTATCAGTGACGTACAGGACAGGTGTTATCCATCAGTGATGTACAGGACAGGTGTTATCTATCAGTGACATGCAGGACAGGTGTTATCTACCAGTGATGTACAGGACAGGTATTATCTATCAGTGATGTACAGGACAGGTGTAATCTATCAGTGATGTACAGGACAGGTGTTATCTATCAATGATGTACAGGACAGGTGTTATCTGTCAGTGACGTGCAGGACAGGTATTATCTATCATTGAAGTACAGGATAGGTGTTATCTTGCAGTGATGTACAGGACAGGTATTATCTATCAGTGACGTAGAGGACATGTGTTATCTAGCAGTGATGTACAGGACAGGTATTATCTATCAGTGACGTACAGGACAGGTGTTATCTATCAGTGATGTACAGGACAGGTATTATCTATCAGTGATGTACAGGACAGGTGTTATCTATCAGTGATGTACAGGACAGGTGTTATCTATCAGTGACGTACAGGACAGGTATTATCTATCAGTGACGTACAGTACAGGTGTTATCTATCAGTGATGTACAGGACATGTGTTATCCATCAGTGATGTACAGGACAGGTGGTATCTATCATTGAAATACAGGACAGGTGTTCTCTATCAGTGACGTACAGGACAGGTGTTATCTATCAGTGACGTACAGGACAGGTGTTCTCTATCAGTGATGTACAGGACAGGGATTATCTATCAGTGATGTACAGGACAGGTGTTATCAGAGACATACAGTACAGGTGTTATCTATCAGTGACGTACAGGACAGGTGTTATCTATCAGTGACGTACAGGACAGGTATTATCTATCAGTGATGTACAGGACTGGTGTTATCTATCAGTGATGTACAGGACTCGTATTATCTATCAGTGATGTACAGGGCAGGTGTTATCTATCAGTGATGTACAGGACAGGTGTTATCTATCAGTGATGTACAGGACAGGTATTATCTATCAGTGATGTACAGGACAGGTGTTATCTATCAGTGATGTACAGGACTGGTATTATCTATCAGTGATGTACAGGACAGGTGTTATCTATCAGTGATGTACAGGACAGGTGTTATCTATCAGTGACGTACAGGACAGGTGTTATCTATCAGTGACATACAGGACAGGTGTTATCTATCAGTGATGTACAGGACAGGTGTTATCTATCAGTGACGTACAGGACAGGTGTTATCTATCAGTGACGCACAGGACAGGGATTATCTATCAGTGATGTACAGGACAGGTGTTATCTTTCAGTGACGTACAGGACAGGTATTATCTATCAGTGACGTATAGGGCAGGGATTATCTATCAATGATGTACAGGACAGGGATTATCTATCAGTGACGTATAGGACAGGTATTATCCATCAGTGAAGTACAGGACAGGTGTTATCTATCAGTGATGTACAGGACAGGTGTTATCTATCAGTGACGCAGAGGACAGGCATATCTATCAGTGATGTACAGGACAGGTGTTATCTATTAGTGACGTACAGGACAGGTGTTATCTATCAGTGACGCACAGGACAGGTATTATCTATCAATGATGTACAGGACAGGTATTATCTATCAGTGACGTATAGGACAGGTATTATCCATCACTGAAGTACAGGACAGGTGTTATCTATCAGTGATGTACAGGACAGGTATTATCGATCAGTGATGTACAGGACAGGTATTATCTATCAGTGACGTATAGGACAGGGATTATCTATCAGTGATGTACAGGACAGGTGTTATCTATCAGTGATGTACAGGACAGGTGTTATCTATCAGTGACGTATAGGACAGGGATTATCTATCAGTGATGTACAGGACAGGTGTTATCTATCAGTGACGTACAGGACAGGTTTTATCTATCAGTGATGTACAGGACAGGTATTATCTATCAGTGACGTACAGGACAGGTGTTATCTATCAGTGATGTACAGGACAGGTGCCATCTATCAGTGATGTACAGGACATGTGTTATCTATCAGTGACGTACAGGACATGTGTTATCTATCAGTGACGTACAGGACAGGTGTTATCTATCAGTGATGTACAGTACAGGTGTTATCTATCAGTGATGTACAGGACAGGTGTTATCTATCAGTGACGTACAGGACAGGTATTATCTATCAGTGATGTACAGGACAGGTATTATCTATCAGTGACGTACAGGACAGGTGTTATCTATTAGTGATGTACAGGACAGGTATTATCTATCAGTGATGTACAGGACAGGTATTATCTATCAGTGACGTACAGGACAGGTGTTATCTATTAGTGATGTACAGGACAGGTATTATCTATCAGTGACGTAGAGGACAGGTGTTATCTATCAGTGACTTACAGGACAGGTGTTATCTATCAGTGACGTACAGGACAGGTGTTATCTATCAGTGACATAGAGGACATGTGTTATCTATCAGTGATGTACAGGACAGGTGTTATCTATCAGTGATGTACAGGACAGGTGTTATCTATCAGTGATGTACAGGACATGTGTTATCTATCAGTGATGTACAGGAGAGGTATTATCTATCAGTGATGTACAGGACATGTGTTATCTATCAGTGATGTACAGGAGAGGTATTATCTATCAGTGATGTACAGGACAGGTGTTATCTATCAGTGACGTATAGGACAGGGATTGTCTATCAGTAATGTACAGGACAGGTATTATCTATCAGTGACGTACAGGACAGGTATTATCTATCAGTGACGTACAGGACAGGTGTTATCTATCAGTGATGTACAGGACATGTGTTATCTATCAGTGATGTACAGGAGAGGTATTATCTATCAGTGATGTACAGGACAGGTGTTATCTATCAGTGACGTATAGGACAGGGATTATCTATCAGTAATGTACAGGACAGGTATTATCTATCAGTGATGTACAGGACAGGTATTAATTATCAGTGACGTAGAGGACAGGTGTTATCTATCAGTGACGTACAGGACAGGTGTTATCTATCAGTGACGTACAGGACAGGTGTTATCTATCAGTGACGTAGAGGACATGTGTTATCTATCAGTGATGTACAGGACAGGTGTTATCTATCAGTGACGTACAGGACACGTGTTATCTATCAGTGATGTACAGGACAGGTGTTATCCATCAGTGATGTACAGGACAGGTGTTATCTATCAGTGATGTACAGGACAGGTGTTATCTATCAGTGACGTACAGGACAGGTGTTATCTATCAGTAACGTACAGGACAGGTGTTATCTATCAGTGACGTATAGGACAGGTATTGTCTATCAGTGATGTACAGGACAGGTGTTATCTATCAGTGACGTACAGGACAGGTGTTATCTATTAGTGATGTACAGGACAGGTGTTATCTATCAGTGACGTACAGGACAGGTGTTATCTATCAGTGACGTGCATGATAGGTGTTATCTATCATTGAAGTACAGGACAGGTGTTATCTATCAGTGATGTACAGGAAAGGTGTTATCTATCAGTGACGTACAGGACAGGTGTTATCTATCAGTGATGTACAGGACAGGTGTTATCTATCATTAAATACAGGACAGGTATTATCTATCAGTGATGTACAGGACAGGTGTTATCTATCAGTGATGTGCAGGACAGGTGTTATCTATCAGTGACGTACAGGAAAAGGTGTTATCTATCAGTGATGTACAGGACAGGGGTTATCTGTCAGTGATGTACAGGACAGGTATTATCTATCAGTGATGTACAGGACAGGTATTATCTATCAGTGATGTGCAGGACAGGTGTTATCTATCATTAAAGTACAGGACAGGTGTTATCTATCAGTGATGTACATGACAGGTGTTATCTATCAGTGATGTACAGTACAGGTGTTATCTATCAGTGATGTACAGGATAGGTGTTATCTATCAGTGATGTACAGGACAGGTATTATCTATCAGTGACGTGCAGGACAGGTGTTATCTATCAGTGATGTACAGGACAGGTGTTATCTATCAGTGACGTACAGGACAGGTGTTATCTATCTGTGACGTAGACGACATGTGTTATCTATCAGTGACGTAAAGGACAGGTGTTATCTATCAATGACGTGCAGGACAGGTGTTATCTATCAGTGACATACAGGACAGGCGTTATCTATCAGTGATGTACAGGACAGGTGTTATCTATCATTAAATACAGGACAGGTATTATCTATCAGTGATGTACAGGACAGGTGTTATCTATCAGTGATGTACAGGACAGGTGTTATCTATCAGTGACGTACAGGAAAAGGTGTTATCTATCAGTGATGTACAGGACAGGTGTTATCTATCAGTGATGTACAGGACAGGTGTTATCTATCAGTGACGTACAGGACAGGTGTTATCTATCAGTTATGTACAGGACAGGTGTTATCTATCATTAAATACAGGACAGGTATTATCTATCAGTGATGTACAGGACAGGTGTTATCTATCAGTGATGTACAGGACAGGTGTTATCTATCAGTGATGTACAGGACAGGTGTTATCTATCAGTGACATACAGGAAAAGGTGTTATCTATCAGTGATGTACAGGACAGGGGTTATCTATCAGTGATGTACAGGACAGGTGTTATCTATCAGTGATGTACAGGACAGGTATTATCTATCAGTGACGTACAGGACAGGTGTTATCTATCAGTGACGTACAGGAAAAGGTGTTATCTATCAGTGATGTACAGGACAGGGGTTATCTATCAGTGATGTACAGGACAGGTGTTATCTATCAGTGATGTACAGGACAGGTATTATCTATCAGTGATGTGCAGGACAGGTGTTATCTATCATTAAAGTACAGGACAGGTGTTATCTATCAGTGATGTACAGGACAGGTGTTATCTATCAGTGATGTACAGTACAGGTGTTATCTATCAGTGATGTACAGGACAGGTGTTATCTATCAGTGATGTACAGTACAGGTGTTATCTATCAGTGATGTACAGGACAGGTGTTATCTATCAGTGATGTACAGGACAGGTATTATCTATCAGTGACGTGAAGGACAGGTGTTATCTATCAGTGATGTACAGGACAGGTATTATCTATCAGTGATGTACAGGACAGGTGTTATCTATCAGTGATGTACAGGACAGGTATTATCTATCAGTGATGTACAGGACAGATGTAATCTATCAGTGATGTACAGGACAGGTGTTATCTATCAGTGATGTACAGGACAGGTGTTATCTATCAGTGATGTACAGGACATGTGTTATCTATCAGTGATGTACAGGAGAGGTATTATCTATCAGTGATGTACAGGACAGGTGTTATCTATCAGTGACGTATAGGACAGGGATTATCTATCAGTAATGTACAGGACAGGTATTATCTATCAGTGACGTACAGGACAGGTGTTATCTGTCAGTGATGTACAGGACAGGGGTTATCTATCAGTGACGTACAGGACAGGTGTTATCCATCAGTGATGTACAGGACAGGTGTTATCTATCAGTGACATGCAGGACAGGTGTTATCTACCAGTGATGTACAGGACAGGTATTATCTATCAGTGATGTACAGGACAGGTATTATCTATCAGTGACGTACAGGACAGGTGTTATCTATCAGTGACGTAGAGGACATGTGTTATCTATCAGTGATGTACAGGACAGGTGTTATCTATCAGTGACGTACAGGACACGTGTTATCTATCAGTGATGTACAGGACAGGTGTTATCCATCAGTGATGTACAGGACAGGTGTTATCTATCAGTGATGTACAGGACAGGTGTTATCTATCAGTGACGTACAGGACAGGTGTTATCTATCAGTAACGTACAGGACAGGTGTTATCTATCAGTGACGTATAGGACAGGTATTGTCTATCAGTGATGTACAGGACAGGTGTTATCTATCAGTGACGTACAGGACAGGTGTTATCTATCAGTGATGTACAGGACAGGTATTATCTATCAGTGATGTACAGGACAGGTGTTATCTATCAGTGATGTACAGGACAGGTGTTATCTATCAGTGACGTACAGGACAGGTGTTATCTATCAGTGACGTATAGGACAGGTGTTATCTATCAGTGACGTGCATGATAGGTGTTATCTATCATTGAAGTACAGGACAGGTGTTATCTATCAGTGATGTACAGGACAGGTGTTATCTATCAGTGACGTACAGGACAGGTGTTATCTATCAGTGATGTACAGGACAGGTGTTATCTATCAGTGACATGCAGGACAGGTGTTATCTACCAGTGATGTACAGGACAGGTATTATCTATCAGTGATGTACAGGACAGGTGTAATCTATCAGTGATGTACAGGACAGGTGTTATCTATCAATGATGTACAGGACAGGTGTTATCTGTCAGTCACGTGCAGGACAGGTATTATCTATCATTGAAGTACAGGATAGGTGTTATCTTGCAGTGATGTACAGGACAGGTATTATCTATCAGTGACGTAGAGGACATGTGTTATCTAGCAGTGATGTACAGGACAGGTATTATCTATCAGTGACGTACAGGACAGGTGTTATCTATCAGTGATGTACAGGACAGGTATTATCTATCAGTGATGTACAGGACAGGTGTTATCTATCAGTGACGTACAGGACAGGGATTATCTATCAGTGATGTACAGGACAGGTGTTTTCTATCAGTGACGTACAGGACAGGTGTCATTTATCAGTTATGTACAGGATCAGTGACGTACAGGACAGGTGTTATCTATCAGTGACGTACAGGACAGGGATTATCTATCAGTGACGTACAGGACAGGTGTTATCTATCAGTGACGTACAGGACAGGTGTTATCTATCAGTGATGTACAGGACAGGTGTTATCTATCAGTGACGTACAGGACAGGTGTTATCCATCAGTGATGTACAGGACAGGTGTTATCTATCAGTGACATGCAGGACAGGTGTTATCTACCAGTGATGTACAGGACAGGTATTATCTATCAGTGATGTACAGGACAGGTGTAATCTATCAGTGATGTACAGGACAGGTGTTGTCTATCAATGATGTACAGGACAGGTGTTATCTGTCAGTGACGTGCAGGACAGGTATTATCTATCATTGAAGTACAGGATAGGTGTTATCTTGCAGTGATGTACAGGACAGGTATTATCTATCAGTGACGTAGAGGACATGTGTTATCTAGCAGTGATGTACAGGACAGGTATTATCTATCAGTGACGTACAGGACAGGTGTTATCTATCAGTGATGTACAGGACAGGTATTATCTATCAGTGATGTACAGGACAGGTGTTATCTATCAGTGATGTACAGGACAGGTGTTATCTATCAGTGACGTACAGGACAGGTATTATCTATCAGTGACGTACAGTACAGGTGTTATCTATCAGTGATGTACAGGACATGTGTTATCCATCACTGATGTACAGGACAGGTGGTATCTATCATTGAAATACAGGACAGGTGTTCTCTATCAGTGACGTACAGGACAGGTGTTATCTATCAGTGACGTACAGGACAGGTGTTCTCTATCAGTGAGGTACAGGACAGGGATTATCTATCAGTGATGTACAGGACAGGTGTTATCAGAGACGTACAGTACAGGTGTTATCTATCAGTGACGTACAGGACAGGTGTTATCTATCAGTGACGTACAGGACAGGTATTATCTATCAGTGATGTACAGGACTGGTGTTATCTATCAGTGATGTACAGGACTCGTATTATCTATCAGTGATGTACAGGGCAGGTGTTATCTATCAGTGATGTACAGGACAGGTGTTATCTATCAGTGATGTACAGGACAGGTATTATCTATCAGTGATGTACAGGACAGGTGTTATCTATCAGTGATGTACAGGACTGGTATTATCTATCAGTGATGTACAGGACAGGTGTTATCAATCAGTGATGTACAGGACAGGTGTTATCTATCAGTGACGTACAGGACAGGTGTTATCTATCAGTGACGTACAGGACAGGTGTTATCTGTTAGTGACATACAGGACAGGTGTTATCTATCAGTGATGTACAGGACAGGTGTTATCTATCAGTGACGTACAGGACAGGTGTTATCTATCAGTGACGCACAAGACAGGGATTATCTATCAGTGATGTACAGGACAGGTGTTATCTTTCAGTGACGTACAGGACAGGTATTATCTATCAGTGACGTATAGGACAGGGATTATCTATCAATGATGTACAGGACAGGTATTATCTATCAGTGACGTATAGGACAGGTATTATCCATCAGTGAAGTACAGGACAGGTGTTATCTATCAGTGAAGTACAGGACAGGTGTTATCTATCAGTGATGTACAGGACAGGTATTATCTATCAGTGATGTACAGGACAGGTGTTATCTATCAGTGATGTACAGGACAGGTGTTATCTATCAGTGACGCAGAGGACAGGCATATCTATCAGTGATGTACAGGACAGGTGTTATCTATCAGTGACGTACAGGACAGGTGTTATCTATCAGTGACGCACAGGACAGGTATTATCTATCAATGATGTACAGAACAGGTATTATCTATCAGTGACGTATAGGACAGGTATTATCCATCAGTGAAGTACAGGACAGGTGTTATCTATCAGTGATGTACAGGACAGGTATTATCTATCAGTGATGTACAGGACAGGTATTATCTATCAGTGACGTATAGGACAGGGATTATCTATCAGTGATGTACAGGACAGGTGTTATCTATCAGTGATGTACAGGACAGGTGTTATCTATCAGTGACGTATAGGACAGGGATTATCTATCAGTGATGTACAGGACAGGTGTTATCTATCAGTGACGTACAGGACAGGTTTTATCTATCAGTGATGTACAGGACAGGTATTATCTATCAGTGACGTACAGGACAGGTGTTATCTATCAGTGATGTACAGGACAGGTGTCATCTATCAGTGATGTACAGGACATGTGTTATCTATCAGTGACGTACAGGACATGTGTTATCTATCAGTGACGTACAGGACAGGTGTTATCTATCAGTGATGTACAGTACAGGTGTTATCTATCAGTGATGTACAGGACAGGTGTTATCTATCAGTGACGTACAGGACAGGTGTTATCTATCAGTGACATACAGGACAGGTATTATCTATCAGTGATGTACAGGACAGGTATTATCTATCAGTGACGTATAGGACAGGTGTTATCTATCAGTGATGTACAGGACAGGTATTATCTATCAGTGACGTAGAGGACAGGTGTTATCTATCAGTGACGTACAGGACAGGTGTTATCTATCAGTGACGTACAGGACAGGTGTTATCTATCAGTGACATAGAGGACATGTGTTATCTATCAGTGATGTACAGGACAGGTGTTATCTATCAGTGATGTACAGGACAGGTGTTATCTATCAGTGACGTACAGGACAGGTGTTATCCATCAGTGATGTACAGGACAGGTGTTATCTATCAGTGACATGCAGGACAGGTGTTATCTACCAGTGATGTACAGGACAGGTATTATCTATCAGTGATATACAGGACAGGTGTAATCTATCAGTGATGTACAGGACAGGTGTTATCTATCAATGATGTACAGGACAGGTGTTATCTGTCAGTGACGTGCAGGACAGGTATTATCTATCATTGAAGTACAGGATAGGTGTTATCTTGCAGTGATGTACAGGACAGGTATTATCTATCAGTGACGTAGAGGACATGTGTTATCTAGCAGTGATGTACAGGACAGGTATTATCTATCAGTGACGTACAGGACAGGTGTTATCTATCAGTGATGTACAGGACAGGTATTATCTATCAGTGATGTACAGGACAGGTGTTATCTATCAGTGATGTACAGGACAGGTGTTATCTATCAGTGACGTACAGGACAGGTATTATCTATCAGTGACGTACAGTACAGGTGTTATCTATCAGTGATGTACAGGACATGTGTTATCCTTCAGTGATGTACAGGACAGGTGGTATCTATCATTGAAATACAGGACAGGTGTTCTCTATCAGTGACGTACAGGACAGGTGTTATCTATCAGTGACGTACAGGACAGGTGTTCTCTATCAGTGATGTACAGGACAGGGATTATCTATCAGTGATGTACAGGACAGGTGTTTTCTATCAGTGACGTACAGGACAGGTGTCATTTATCAGTGATGTACAGGATCAGTGACGTACAGGACAGGTGTTATCTATCAGTGACGTACAGGACAGGGATTATCTATCAGTGATGTACAGGACAGGTGTTTTCTATCAGTGACGTACAGGACAGGTGTCATTTATCAGTGATGTACAGGATCAGTGACGTACAGGACAGGTGTTATCTATCAGTGACGTACAGGACAGGGATTATCTATCAGTGACGTACAGGACAGGTGTTATCTATCAGTGACGTACAGGACAGGTGTTATCTATCAGTGATGTGCAGGACAGGTGTTATCTATCAGTGACGTACAGGACAGGTGTTATCCATCAGTGACGTACAGGACAGGGATTATCTATCAGTGATGTGCAGGACAGGTGTTATCTATCAGTGACGTACAGGACAGGTGTTATCTATCAGTGACGTACCGGACAGGGATTATCTATCAGTGACGTACAGGACAGGTGTTATCTATCAGTGACGTACAGGACAGGTGTTATCTATCAGTGATATACAGGACAGGTGTTATCTATCAGTGATGTACAGGACAGGTGTTATCTATCAGTGACGTACAGGACAGGTATTATCTATCAGTAATGTACAGGACAGGTGTTATCTATCAGTGACGCGCAGGACAGGTGTTATCTACCAGTGATGTACAGGACAGGTGTTATCTATCAGTGACGTACTGGACAGGTGTTATCTATCAGTGACGTACAGGACAGGTGTTATCTATCAGTGACGTACAGGACAGGTGTTATCTATCAGTGATATACAGGACAGGTATTATCTATCAGTGATATGCAGGACAGGTGTTATCTACCAGTGACGTACAGGACAGGTGTTATCTATCAGTGACGTACTGGACAGGTGTTATCTATCAGTGACGTACAGGACAGGTGTTATCTATCAGTGACGTACAGGACAGGTGTTATCTATCAGTGACGTACAGGACAGGGATTATCTATCAGTGATGTACAGGACAGGTGTTTTCTATCAGTGACGTACAGGACAGGTGTCATTTATCAGTGATGTACAGGATCAGTGACGTACAGGACAGGTGTTATCTATCAGTGACGTACAGGACAGGGATTATCTATCAGTGACGTACAGGACAGGTGTTATCTATCAGTGACGTACAGGACAGGTGTTATCTATCAGTGACGTACAGGACAGGTGTTATCCATCAGTGATGTACAGAACAGGTGTTATCTATCAGTGACATGCAGGACAGGTGTTATCTACCAGTGATGTACAGGACAGGTATTATCTATCAGTGATGTACAGGACAGGTGTAATCTATCAGTGATGTACAGGACAGGTGTTATCTATCAATGATGTACAGGACAGGTGTTATCTGTCAGTGACGTGCAGGACAGGTATTATCTATCATTGAAGTACAGGATAGGTGTTACCTTGCAGTGATGTACAGGACAGGTATTATCTATCAGTGACGTAGAGGACATGTGTTATCTAGCAGTGATGTACAGGACAGGTATTATCTATCAGTGACGTACAGGACAGGTGTTATCTATCAGTGATGTACAGGACAGGTATTATCTATCAGTGATGTACAGGACAGGTGTTATCTATCAGTGATGTACAGGACAGGTGTTATCTATCAGTGACGTACAGGACAGGTATTATCTATCAGTGACGTACAGTACAGGTGTTATCTATCAGTGATGTACAGGACATGTGTTATCCATCACTGATGTACAGGACAGGTGGTATCTATCATTGAAATACAGGACAGGTGTTCTCTATCAGTGACGTACAGGACAGGTGTTATCTATCAGTGACGTACAGGACAGGTGTTCTCTATCAGTGAGGTACAGGACAGGGATTATCTATCAGTGATGTAAAGGACAGGTGTTATCAGAGACGTACAGTACAGGTGTTATCTATCAGTGACGTACAGGACAGGTGTTATCTATCAGTGACGTACAGGACAGGTATTATCTATCAGTGATGTACAGAACTGGTGTTATCTATCAGTGATGTACAGGACTCGTATTATCTATCAGTGATGTACAGGGCAGGTGTTATCTATCAGTGATGTACAGGACAGGTGTTATCTATCAGTGATGTACAGGACAGGTATTATCTATCAGTGATGTACAGGACAGGTGTTATCTATCAGTGATGTACAGGACTGGTATTATCTATCAGTGATGTACAGGACAGGTGTTATCAATCAGTTATGTACAGGACAGGTGTTATCTATCAGTGACGTACAGGACAGGTGTTATCTGTTAGTGACATACAGGACAGGTGTTATCTATCAGTGATGTACAGGACAGGTGTTATCTATCAGTGACGTACAGGACAGGTGTTATCTATCAGTGACGCACAAGACAGGGATTATCTATCAGTGATGTACAGGACAGGTGTTATCTTTCAGTGACGTACAGGACAGGTATTATCTATCAGTGACGTATAGGACAGGGATTATCTATCAATGATGTACAGGACAGGTATTATCTATCAGTGACGTATAGGACAGGTATTATCCATCAGTGAAGTACAGGACAGGTGTTATCTATCAGTGAAGTACAGGACAGGTGTTATCTATCAGTGATGTACAGGACAGGTATTATCTATCAGTGATGTACAGGACAGGTGTTATCTATCAGTGATGTACAGGACAGGTGTTATCTATCAGTGACGCAGAGGACAGGCATATCTATCAGTGATGTACAGGACAGGTGTTATCTATCAGTGACGTACAGGACAGGTGTTATCTATCAGTGACGCACAGGACAGGTATTATCTATCAATGATGTACAGGACAGGTATTATCTATCAGTGACGTATAGGACAGGTATTATCCATCAGTGAAGTACAGGACAGGTGTTATCTATCAGTGATGTACAGGACAGGTATTATCTATCAGTGATGTACAGGACAGGTATTATCTAATAGTGACGTATAGGACAGGGATTATCTATCAGTGATGTACAGGACAGGTGTTATCTATCAGTGATGTACAGGACAGGTGTTATCTATCAGTGACGTATAGGACAGGGATTATCTATCAGTGATGTACAGGACAGGTGTTATCTATCAGTGACGTACAGGACAGGTTTTATCTATCAGTGATGTACAGGACAGGTATTATCTATCAGTGACGTACAGGACAGGTGTTATCTATCAGTGATGTACAGGACAGGTGTCATCTATCAGTGATGTACAGGACATGTGTTATCTATCAGTGACGTACAGGACATGTGTTATCTATCAGTGACGTACAGGACAGGTGTTATCTATCAGTGATGTACAGTACAGGTGTTATCTATCAGTGATGTACAGGACAGGTGTTATCTATCAGTGACGTACAGGACAGGTGTTATCTATCAGTGACATACAGGACAGGTATTATCTATCAGTGATGTACAGGACAGGTATTATCTATCAGTGACGTATAGGACAGGTGTTATCTATCAGTGATGTACAGGACAGGTATTATCTATCAGTGACGTAGAGGACAGGTGTTATCTATCAGTGACGTACAGGACAGGTGTTATCTATCAGTGACGTACAGGACAGGTGTTATCTATCAGTGACATAGAGGACATGTGTTATCTATCAGTGATGTACAGGACAGGTGTTATCTATCAGTGATGTACAGGACAGGTGTTATCTATCAGTGACGTACAGGACAGGTGTTATCCATCAGTGATGTACAGGACAGGTGTTATCTATCAGTGACATGCAGGACAGGTGTTATCTACCAGTGATGTACAGGACAGGTATTATCTATCAGTGATGTACAGGACAGGTGTAATCTATCAGTGATGTACAGGACAGGTGTTATCTATCAATGATGTACAGGACAGGTGTTATCTGTCAGTGACGTGCAGGACAGGTATTATCTATCATTGAAGTACAGGATAGGTGTTATCTTGCAGTGATGTACAGGACAGGTATTATCTATCAGTGACGTAGAGGACATGTGTTATCTAGCAGTGATGTACAGGACAGGTATTATCTATCAGTGACGTACAGGACAGGTGTTATCTATCAGTGATGTACAGGACAGGTATTATCTATCAGTGATGTACAGGACAGGTGTTATCTATCAGTGATGTACAGGACAGGTGTTATCTATCAGTGACGTACAGGACAGGTATTATCTATCAGTGACGTACAGTACAGGTGTTATCTATCAGTGATGTACAGGACATGTGTTATCCATCAGTGATGTACAGGACAGGTGGTATCTATCATTGAAATACAGGACAGGTGTTCTCTATCAGTGACGTACAGGACAGGTGTTATCTATCAGTGACGTACAGGACAGGTGTTCTCTATCAGTGATGTACAGGACAGGGATTATCTATCAGTGATGTACAGGACAGGTGTTATCAGAGACATACAGTACAGGTGTTATCTATCAGTGACGTACAGGACAGGTGTTATCTATCAGTGACGTACAGGACAGGTATTATCTATCAGTGATGTACAGGACTGGTGTTATCTATCAGTGATGTACAGGACTCGTATTATCTATCAGTGATGTACAGGGCAGGTGTTATCTATCAGTGATGTACAGGACAGGTGTTATCTATCAGTGATGTACAGGACAGGTATTATCTATCAGTGATGTACAGGACAGGTGTTATCTATCAGTGATGTACAGGACTGGTATTATCTATCAGTGAAGTACAGGACAGGTGTTATCTATCAGTGATGTACAGGACAGGTGTTATCTATCAGTGACGTACAGGACAGGTGTTATCTATCAGTGACATACAGGACAGGTGTTATCTATCAGTGATGTACAGGACAGGTGTTATCTATCAGTGACGTACAGGACAGGTGTTATCTATCAGTGACGCACAGGACAGGGATTATCTATCAGTGATGTACAGGACAGGTGTTATCTTTCAGTGACGTACAGGACAGGTATTATCTATCAGTGACGTATAGGGCAGGGATTATCTATCAATGATGTACAGGACAGGGATTATCTATCAGTGACGTATAGGACAGGTATTATCCATCAGTGAAGTACAGGACAGGTGTTATCTATCAGTGATGTACAGGACAGGTGTTATCTATCAGTGACGCAGAGGACAGGCATATCTATCAGTGATGTACAGGACAGGTGTTATCTATCAGTGACGTACAGGACAGGTGTTATCTATCAGTGACGCACAGGACAGGTATTATCTATCAATGATGTACAGGACAGGTATTATCTATCAGTGACGTATAGGACAGGTATTATCCATCAGTGAAGTACAGGACAGGTGTTATCTATCAGTGATGTACAGGACAGGTATTATCGATCAGTGATGTACAGGACAGGTATTATCTATCAGTGACGTATAGGACAGGGATTATCTATCAGTGATGTACAGGACAGGTGTTATCTATCAGTGATGTACAGGACAGGTGCTATCTATCAGTGACGTATAGGACAGGGATTATCTATCAGTGATGTACAGGACAGGTGTTATCTATCAGTGACGTACAGGACAGGTTTTATCTATCAGTGATGTACAGGACAGGTATTATCTATCAGTGACGTACAGGACAGGTGTTATCTATCAGTGATGTACAGGACAGGTGCCATCTATCAGTGATGTACAGGACATGTGTTATCTATCAGTGACGTACAGGACATGTGTTATCTATCAGTGACGTACAGGACAGGTGTTATCTATCAGTGATGTACAGTACAGGTGTTATCTATCAGTGATGTACAGGACAGGTGTTATCTATCAGTGACGTACAGGACAGGTATTATCTATCAGTGATGTACAGGACAGGTATTATCTATCAGTGACGTACAGGACAGGTGTTTTCTATTAGTGATGTACAGGACAGGTATTATCTATCAGTGACGTAGAGGACAGGTGTTATCTATCAGTGACTTACAGGACAGGTGTTATCTATCAGTGACGTACAGGACAGGTGTTATCTATCAGTGACATAGAGGACATGTGTTATCTATCAGTGATGTACAGGACAGGTGTTATCTATCAGTGATGTACAGGACAGGTGTTATCTATCAGTGATGTACAGGACATGTGTTATCTATCAGTGATGTACAGGAGAGGTATTATCTATCAGTGATGTACAGGACAGGTGTTATCTATCAGTGATGTACAGGACAGGTGTTATCTATCAGTGATGTACAGGACAGGTGTTATCTATCAGTGACGTACAGGACAGGTGTTATCTATCAGTGACGCACAGGACAGGTATTATCTATCAATGATGTACAGGACAGGTATTATCTATCAGTGACGTATAGGACAGGTATTATCCATCAGTGAAGTACAGGACAGGTGTTATCTATCAGTGATGTACAGGACAGGTATTATCTATCAGTGATGTACAGGACAGGTATTATCTAATAGTGACGTATAGGACAGGGATTATCTATCAGTGATGTACAGGACAGGTGTTATCTATCAGTGATGTACAGGACAGGTGTCATCTATCAGTGACGTATAGGACAGGGATTATCTATCAGTGATGTACAGGACAGGTGTTATCTATCAGTGACGTACAGGACAGGTTTTATCTATCAGTGATGTACAGGACAGGTATTATCTATCAGTGACGTACAGGACAGGTGTTATCTATCAGTGATGCACAGGACAGGTGTCATCTATCAGTGATGTACAGGACATGTGTTATCTATCAGTGACGTACAGGACATGTGTTATCTATCAGTGACGTACAGGACAGGTGTTATCTATCAGTGATGTACAGTACAGGTGTTATCTATCAGTGATGTACAGGACAGGTGTTATCTATCAGTGACGTACAGGACAGGTGTTATCTATCAGTGACATACAGGACAGGTATTATCTATCAGTGATGTACAGGACAGGTATTATCTATCAGTGACGTATAGGACAGGTGTTATCTATCAGTGATGTACAGGACAGGTATTATCTATCAGTGACGTAGAGGACAGGTGTTATCTATCAGTGACGTACAGGACAGGTGTTATCTATCAGTGACGTACAGGATAGGTGTTATCTATCAGTGACATAGAGGACATGTGTTATCTATCAGTGATGTACAGGACAGGTGTTATCTATCAGTGATGTACAGGACAGGTGTTATCTATCAGTGACGTACAGGACAGGTGTTATCCATCAGTGATGTACAGGACAGGTGTTATCTATCAGTGACATGCAGGACAGGTGTTATCTACCAGTGATGTACAGGACAGGTATTATCTATCAGTGATGTACAGGACAGGTGTAATCTATCAGTGATGTACAGGACAGGTGTTATCTATCAATGATGTACAGGACAGGTGTTATCTGTCAGTGACGTGCAGGACAGGTATTATCTATCATTGAAGTACAGGATAGGTGTTATCTTGCAGTGATGTACAGGACAGGTATTATCTATCAGTGACGTAGAGGACATGTGTTATCTAGCAGTGATGTACAGGACAGGTATTATCTATCAGTGACGTACAGGACAGGTGTTATCTATCAGTGATGTACAGGACAGGTATTATCTATCAGTGATGTACAGGACAGGTGTTATCTATCAGTGATGTACAGGACAGGTGTTATCTATCAGTGACGTACAGGACAGGTATTATCTATCAGTGACGTACAGTACAGGTGTTATCTATCAGTGATGTACAGGACATGTGTTATCCATCAGTGATGTACAGGACAGGTGGTATCTATCATTGAAATACAGGACAGGTGTTCTCTATCAGTGACGTACAGGACAGGTGTTATCTATCAGTGACGTACAGGACAGGTGTTCTCTATCAGTGATGTACAGGACAGGGATTATCTATCAGTGATGTACAGGACAGGTGTTATCAGAGACATACAGTACAGGTGTTATCTATCAGTGACGTACAGGACAGGTGTTATCTATCAGTGACGTACAGGACAGGTATTATCTATCAGTGATGTACAGGACTGGTGTTATCTATCAGTGATGTACAGGACTCGTATTATCTATCAGTGATGTACAGGGCAGGTGTTATCTATCAGTGATGTACAGGACAGGTGTTATCTATCAGTGATGTACAGGACAGGTATTATCTATCAGTGATGTACAGGACAGGTGTTATCTATCAGTGATGTACAGGACTGGTATTATCTATCAGTGATGTACAGGACAGGTGTTATCTATCAGTGATGTACAGGACAGGTGTTATCTATCAGTGACGTACAGGACAGGTGTTATCTATCAGTGACATACAGGACAGGTGTTATCTATCAGTGATGTACAGGACAGGTGTTATCTATCAGTGACGTACAGGACAGGTGTTATCTATCAGTGACGCACAGGACAGGGATTATCTATCAGTGATGTACAGGACAGGTGTTATCTTTCAGTGACGTACAGGACAGGTATTATCTATCAGTGACGTATAGGGCAGGGATTATCTATCAATGATGTACAGGACAGGGATTATCTATCAGTGACGTATAGGACAGGTATTATCCATCAGTGAAGTACAGGACAGGTGTTATCTATCAGTGATGTACAGGACAGGTGTTATCTATCAGTGACGCAGAGGACAGGCATATCTATCAGTGATGTACAGGACAGGTGTTATCTATTAGTGACGTACAGGACAGGTGTTATCTATCAGTGACGCACAGGACAGGTATTATCTATCAATGATGTACAGGACAGGTATTATCTATCAGTGACGTATAGGACAGGTATTATCCATCAGTGAAGTACAGGACAGGTGTTATCTATCAGTGATGTACAGGACAGGTATTATCGATCAGTGATGTACAGGACAGGTATTATCTATCAGTGACGTATAGGACAGGGATTATCTATCAGTGATGTACAGGACAGGTGTTATCTATCAGTGATGTACAGGACAGGTGTTATCTATCAGTGACGTATAGGACAGGGATTATCTATCAGTGATGTACAGGACAGGTGTTATCTATCAGTGACGTACAGGACAGGTTTTATCTATCAGTGATGTACAGGACAGGTATTATCTATCAGTGACGTACAGGACAGGTGTTATCTATCAGTGATGTACAGGACAGGTGCCATCTATCAGTGATGTACAGGACATGTGTTATCTATCAGTGACGTACAGGACATGTGTTATCTATCAGTGACGTACAGGACAGGTGTTATCTATCAGTGATGTACAGTACAGGTGTTATCTATCAGTGATGTACAGGACAGGTGTTATCTATCAGTGACGTACAGGACAGGTATTATCTATCAGTGATGTACAGGACAGGTATTATCTATCAGTGACGTACAGGACAGGTGTTATCTATTAGTGATGTACAGGACAGGTATTATCTATCAGTGATGTACAGGACAGGTATTATCTATCAGTGACGTACAGGACAGGTGTTATCTATTAGTGATGTACAGGACAGGTATTATCTATCAGTGACGTAGAGGACAGGTGTTATCTATCAGTGACTTACAGGACAGGTGTTATCTATCAGTGACGTACAGGACAGGTGTTATCTATCAGTGACATAGAGGACATGTGTTATCTATCAGTGATGTACAGGACAGGTGTTATCTATCAGTGATGTACAGGACAGGTGTTATCTATCAGTGATGTACAGGACATGTGTTATCTATCAGTGATGTACAGGAGAGGTATTATCTATCAGTGATGTACAGGACATGTGTTATCTATCAGTGATGTACAGGAGAGGTATTATCTATCAGTGATGTACAGGACAGGTGTTATCTATCAGTGACGTATAGGACAGGGATTATCTATCAGTAATGTACAGGACAGGTATTATCTATCAGTGACGTACAGGACAGGTATTATCTATCAGTGACGTACAGGACAGGTGTTATCTATCAGTGATGTACAGGACATGTGTTATCTATCAGTGATGTACAGGAGAGGTATTATCTATCAGTGATGTACAGGACAGGTGTTATCTATCAGTGACGTATAGGACAGGGATTATCTATCAGTAATGTACAGGACAGGTATTATCTATCAGTGATGTACAGGACAGGTATTAATTATCAGTGACGTAGAGGACAGGTGTTATCTATCAGTGACGTACAGGACAGGTGTTATCTATCAGTGACGTACAGGACAGGTGTTATCTATCAGTGACGTAGAGGACATGTGTTATCTATCAGTGATGTACAGGACAGGTGTTATCTATCAGTGACGTACAGGACACGTGTTATCTATCAGTGATGTACAGGACAGGTGTTATCCATCAGTGATGTACAGGACAGGTGTTATCTATCAGTGATGTACAGGACAGGTGTTATCTATCAGTGACGTACAGGACAGGTGTTATCTATCAGTAACGTACAGGACAGGTGTTATCTATCAGTGACGTATAGGACAGGTATTGTCTATCAGTGATGTACAGGACAGGTGTTATCTATCAGTGACGTACAGGACAGGTGTTATCTATTAGTGATGTACAGGACAGGTGTTATCTATCAGTGACGTACAGGACAGGTGTTATCTATCAGTGACGTGCATGATAGGTGTTATCTATCATTGAAGTACAGGACAGGTGTTATCTATCAGTGATGTACAGGAAAGGTGTTATCTATCAGTGACGTACAGGACAGGTGTTATCTATCAGTGATGTACAGGACAGGTGTTATCTATCATTAAATACAGGACAGGTATTATCTATCAGTGATGTACAGGACAGGTGTTATCTATCAGTGATGTGCAGGACAGGTGTTATCTATCAGTGACGTACAGGAAAAGGTGTTATCTATCAGTGATGTACAGGACAGGGGTTATCTGTCAGTGATGTACAGGACAGGTATTATCTATCAGTGATGTACAGGACAGGTATTATCTATCAGTGATGTGCAGGACAGGTGTTATCTATCATTAAAGTACAGGACAGGTGTTATCTATCAGTGATGTACATGACAGGTGTTATCTATCAGTGATGTACAGTACAGGTGTTATCTATCAGTGATGTACAGGATAGGTGTTATCTATCAGTGATGTACAGGACAGGTATTATCTATCAGTGACGTGCAGGACAGGTGTTATCTATCAGTGATGTACAGGACAGGTGTTATCTATCAGTGACGTACAGGACAGGTGTTATCTATCAGTGACGTAGACGACATGTGTTATCTATCAGTGACGTAAAGGACAGGTGTTATCTATCAATGACGTGCAGGACAGGTGTTATCTATCAGTGACATACAGGACAGGCGTTATCTATCAGTGATGTACAGGACAGGTGTTATCTATCATTAAATACAGGACAGGTATTATCTATCAGTGATGTACAGGACAGGTGTTATCTATCAGTGATGTACAGGACAGGTGTTATCTATCAGTGACGTACAGGAAAAGGTGTTATCTATCAGTGATGTACAGGACAGGTGTTATCTATCAGTGATGTACAGGACAGGTGTTATCTATCAGTGACGTACAGGACAGGTGTTATCTATCAGTTATGTACAGGACAGGTGTTATCTATCATTAAATACAGGACAGGTGTTATCTATCAGTGATGTACAGGACAGGTGTTATCTATCAGTGATGTACAGGACAGGTGTTATCTATCAGTGACATACAGGAAAAGGTGTTATCTATCAGTGATGTACAGGACAGGGGTTATCTATCAGTGATGTACAGGACAGGTGTTATCTATCAGTGATGTACAGGACAGGTATTATCTATCAGTGACGTACAGGACAGGTGTTATCTATCAGTGACGTACAGGAAAAGGTGTTATCTATCAGTGATGTACAGGACAGGGGTTATCTATCAGTGATGTACAGGACAGGTGTTATCTATCAGTGATGTACAGGACAGGTATTATCTATCAGTGATGTGCAGGACAGGTGTTATCTATCATTAAAGTACAGGACAGGTGTTATCTATCAGTGATGTACAGGACAGGTGTTATCTATCAGTGATGTACAGGACAGGTGTTATCTATCAGTGATGTACAGGACAGGTGTTATCTATCAGTGACGTACAGGACAGGTGTTATCTATCAGTGACGTACAGGACAGGTGTTATCTATCAGTGACGTGCAGGACAGGTGTTATCTATCAGTGATGTACAGGACAGGTATTATCTATCAGTGATGTACAGGACAGGTGTTATCTATCAGTGATGTACAGGACAGGTATTATCTATCAGTGATGTACAGGACAGATGTAATCTATCAGTGATGTACAGGACAGGTGTTATCTATCAGTGATGTACAGGACAGGTGTTATCTATCAGTGATGTACAGGACAGGTATTATCTATCAGTGACGTACAGGACAGGTGTTATTTATCAGTGATGTACAGGACATGTGTTATCTATCATTAAATACAGGACAGGTAATATCTATCAGTGATGTACAGGACAGGTGTTATCTATCAGTGATGTACAGGACAGGTGTTATCTATCAGTGATGTACAGTACAGGTGTTATCTATCAGTGATGTACAGGACAGGTGTTATCTATCAGTGATGTACAGGACAGGTATTATCTATCAGTGACGTGAAGGACAGGTGTTATCTATCAGTGATGTACAGGACAGGTATTATCTATCAGTGATGTACAGGACAGGTGTTATCTATCAGTGATGTACAGGACAGGTATTATCTATCAGTGATGTACAGGACAGATGTAATCTATCAGTGATGTACAGGACAGGTGTTATCTATCAGTGATGTACAGGACAGGTGTTATCTATCAGTGATGTACAGGACATGTGTTATCTATCAGTGATGTACAGGAGAGGTATTATCTATCAGTGATGTACAGGACAGGTGTTATCTATCAGTGACGTATAGGACAGGGATTATCTATCAGTAATGTACAGGACAGGTATTATCTATCAGTGACGTACAGGACAGGTGTTA
Source organism: Pseudophryne corroboree (assembly GCF_028390025.1). NCBI lineage: Eukaryota > Metazoa > Chordata > Amphibia > Anura > Myobatrachidae > Pseudophryne > Pseudophryne corroboree. The sequence continues at coordinate 16,853,760 of NC_086448.1, read as the reverse complement.
TCTGTCAGTGATGTACAGGACAGGGGTTATCTATCAGTGACGTACAGGACAGGTGTTATCCATCAGTGATGTACAGGACAGGTGTTATCTATCAGTGACATGCAGGACAGGTGTTATCTACCAGTGATGTACAGGACAGGTATTATCTATCAGTGATGTACAGGACAGGTATTATCTATCAGTGACGTACAGGACAGGTGTTATCTATCAGTGACGTAGAGGACATGTGTTATCTATCAGTGATGTACAGGACAGGTGTTATCTATCAGTGACGTACAGGACACGTGTTATCTATCAGTGATGTACAGGACAGGTGTTATCCATCAGTGATGTACAGGACAGGTGTTATCTATCAGTGATGTACAGGACAGGTGTTATCTATCAGTGACGTACAGGACAGGTGTTATCTATCAGTAACGTACAGGACAGGTGTTATCTATCAGTGACGTATAGGACAGGTATTGTCTATCAGTGATGTACAGGACAGGTGTTATCTATCAGTGACGTACAGGACAGGTGTTATCTATCAGTGATGTACAGGACAGGTATTATCTATCAGTGATGTACAGGACAGGTGTTATCTATCAGTGATGTACAGGACAGGTGTTATCTATCAGTGACGTACAGGACAGGTGTTATCTATCAGTGACGTATAGGACAGGTGTTATCTATCAGTGACGTGCATGATAGGTGTTATCTATCATTGAAGTACAGGACAGGTGTTATCTATCAGTGATGTACAGGACAGGTGTTATCTATCAGTGACGTACAGGACAGGTGTTATCTATCAGTGATGTACAGGACAGGTGTTATCTATCATTAAATACAGGACAGGTATTATCTATCAGTGATGTACAGGACAGGTGTTATCTATCAGTGATGTGCAGGACAGGTGTTATCTATCAGTGACGTACAGGAAAAGGTGTTATCTATCAGTGATGTACAGGACAGGGGTTATCTGTCAGTGATGTACAGGACAGGTATTATCTATCAGTGATGTACAGGACAGGTATTATCTATCAGTGATGTGCAGGACAGGTGTTATCTATCATTAAAGTACAGGACAGGTGTTATCTATCAGTGATGTACAGGACAGGTGTTATCTATCAGTGATGTACAGTACAGGTGTTATCTATCAGTGATGTACAGGACAGGTGTTATCTATCAGTGATGTACAGGACAGGTATTATCTATCAGTGACGTGCAGGACAGGTGTTATCTATCAGTGATGTATAGGACAGGTATTATCTATCAGTGACGTACAGGACAGGTGTTATCTATCAGTGACGTAGACGACATGTGTTATCTATCAGTGACGTAAAGGACAGGTGTTATCTATCAATGACGTGCAGGACAGGTGTTATCTATCAGTGACATACAGGACAGGCGTTATCTATCAGTGATGTACAGGACAGGTGTTATCTATCATTAAATACAGGACAGGTATTATCTATCAGTGATGTACAGGACAGGTGTTATCTATCAGTGATGTACAGGACAGGTGTTATCTATCAGTGACGTACAGGAAAAGGTGTTATCTATCAGTTATGTACAGGACAGGTGTTATCTATCATTAAATACAGGACAGGTATTATCTATCAGTGATGTACAGGACAGGTGTTATCTATCAGTGATGTACAGGACAGGTGTTATCTATCAGTGACGTACAGGAAAAGGTGTTATCTGTCAGTGATGTACAGGACAGGGGTTATCTATCAGTGACGTACAGGACAGGTGTTATCCATCAGTGATGTACAGGACAGGTGTTATCTATCAGTGACATGCAGGACAGGTGTTATCTACCAGTGATGTACAGGACAGGTATTATCTATCAGTGATGTACAGGACAGGTGTTATCTATCAGTGATGTACAGGACAGGTGTTATCTATCAATGATGTACAGGACAGGTGTTATCTGTCAGTGACGTGCAGGACAGGTATTATCTATCATTGAAGTACAGGATAGGTGTTATCTTGCAGTGATGTACAGGACAGGTATTATCTATCAGTGACGTAGAGGACATGTGTTATCTAGCAGTGATGTACAGGACAGGTATTATCTATCAGTGACGTACAGGACAGGTGTTATCTATCAGTGATGTACAGGACAGGTATTATCTATCAGTGATGTACAGGACAGGTGTTATCTATCAGTGATGTACAGGACAGGTGTTATCTATCAGTGACGTACAGGACAGTTATTATCTATCAGTGACGTACAGGACAGGTGTTATCTATCAGTGAGGTACAGGACAGGTGTTATCTATCAGTGATGTACAGGACAGGTATTATCTATCAGTGATGTACAGGACAGGTGTTATCTATCAGTGATGTACAGGACATGTATTATCTATCAGTGACGTACAGGACAGGTGTTATCTATCAGTGATGTACAGGACAGGTGTCATCTATCAGTGATGTACAGGACAGGTGTTATCTATCAGTGATGTACAGGACACGTGTTATCTATCAGTGACGTACAGGACAGGTGTTATCTATCAGTGATGTACAGTACAGGTGTTATCTATCAGTGATGTACAGGACAGGTGTTATCTATCAGTGACATACAGGAAAAGGTGTTATCTATCAGTGATGTACAGGACAGGGGTTATCTATCAGTGATGTACAGGACAGGTATTATCTATCAGTGATGTACAGGACAGGTATTATCTATCAGTGACGTACAGGACAGGTGTTATCTATCAGTGATGTACAGGACAGGTATTATCTATCAGTGACGTAGAGGACAGGTGTTATCTATCAGTGACGTACAGGACAGGTGTTATCTATCAGTGACGCACAGGACAGGTGTTATCTATCAGTGACATAGAGGACATGTGTTATCTATCAGTGATGTACAGAACAGGTGTTATCTATCAGTGATGTACAGGACAGGTGTTATCTATCAGTGACATACAGGAAAAGGTGTTATCTATCAGTGATGTACAGGACAGGGGTTATCTATCAGTGATGTACAGGACAGGTGTTATCTATCAGTGATGTACAGGACAGGTATTATCTATCAGTGACGTACAGGACAGGTGTTATCTATCAGTGACGTACAGGAAAAGGTGTTATCTATCAGTGATGTACAGGACAGGGGTTATCTATCAGTGATGTACAGGACAGGTGTTATCTATCAGTGATGTACAGGACAGGTATTATCAATCAGTGATGTGCAGGACAGGTGTTATCTATCATTAAAGTACAGGACAGGTGTTATCTATCAGTGATGTACAGGACAGGTGTTATCTATCAGTGATGTACAGTACAGGTGTTATCTATCAGTGATGTACAGGACAGGTGTTATCTATCAGTGATGTACAGGACAGGTATTATCTATCAGTGACGTGCAGGACAGGTGTTATCTATCAGTGATGTACAGGACAGGTATTATCTATCAGTGATGTACAGGACAGGTGTTATCTATCAGTGATGTACAGGACAGGTATTATCTATCAGTGATGTACAGGACAGATGTAATCTATCAGTGATGTACAGGACAGGTGTTATCTATCAGTGATGTACAGGACAGGTGTTATCTATCAGTGATGTACAGGACAGGTATTATCTATCAGTGACGTACAGGACAGGTGTTATTTATCAGTGATGTACAGGACATGTGTTATCTATCATTAAATACAGGACAGGTAATATCTATCAGTGATGTACAGGACAGGTGTTATCTATCAGTGATGTACAGGACAGGTGTTATCTATCAGTGATGTACAGTACAGGTGTTATCTATCAGTGATGTACAGGACAGGTGTTATCTATTAGTGATGTACAGGACAGGTATTATCTATCAGTGACGTGCAGGACAGGTGTTATCTATCAGTGATGTACAGGACAGGTATTATCTATCAGTGATGTACAGGACAGGTGTTATCTATCAGTGATGTACAGGACAGGTATTATCTATCAGTGATGTACAGGACAGATGTAATCTATCAGTGATGTACAGGACAGGTGTTATCTATCAGTGATGTACAGGACAGGTGTTATCTATCAGTGATGTACAGGACATGTGTTATCTATCAGTGATGTACAGGAGAGGTATTATCTATCAGTGATGTACAGGACAGGTGTTATCTATCAGTGACGTATAGGACAGGGATTATCTATCAGTAATGTACAGAACAGGTATTATCTATCAGTGACGTACAGGACAGGTATTATCTATCAGTGACGTAGAGGACAGGTGTCATCTATCAGTGACGTACAGGACAGGTGTTATCTATCAGTGACGTACAGGACAGGTGTTATCTATCAGTGACGTAGAGGACATGTGTTATCTATCAGTGATGTACAGGACAGGTGTTATCTATCAGTGACGTACAGGACACGTGTTATCTATCAGTGATGTACAGGACAGGTGTTATCCATCAGTGATGTACAGGACAGGTGTTATCTATCAGTGATGTACAGGACAGGTGTTATCTATCAGTAACGTACAGGACAGGTGTTATCTATCAGTGACGTATAGGACAGGTATTGTCTATCAGTGATGTACAGGACAGGTGTTATCTATCAGTGACGTACAGGACAGGTGTTATCTATCAGTGATGTACAGGACAGGTGTTATCTATCAGTGATGTACAGGACAGGTGTTATCTATCAGTGACGTACAGGACAGGTGTTATCTATCAGTGACGTATAGGACAGGTGTTATCTATCAGTGACGTGCATGATAGGTGTTATCTATCATTGAAGTACAGGACAGGTGTTATCTATCAGTGATGTACAGGACAGGTGTTATCTATCAGTGACGTACAGGACAGGTGTTATCTATCCGTGATGTACAGGACAGGTGTTATCTATCATTAAATACAGGACAGGTATTATCTATCAGTGATGTACAGGACAGGTGTTATCTATCAGTGATGTGCAGGACAGGTGTTATCTATCAGTGACGTACAGGAAAAGGTGTTATCTATCAGTGATGTACAGGACAGGGGTTATCTGTCAGTGATGTATAGGACAGGTGTTATCTATCAGTGATGTACAGGACAGATAATATCTATCAGTGACGTATAGGACAGGTATTATCTATCAGTGATGTGCAGGACAGGTGTTATCTATCATTAAAGTACAGGACAGGTGTTATCTATCAGTGATGTACAGGACAGGTGTTATCTATCAGTGATGTACAGGACAGGTGTTATCTATCAGTGATGTACAGGACAGGTGTTATCTATCAGTGATGTACAGGACAGGTGTTATCTATCAGTGATGTACAGGACAGGTATTATCTATCAGTGACGTGCAGGACAGGTGTTATCTATCAGTGATGTATAGGACAGGTATTATCTATCAGTGATGTACAGGACAGGTGTTATCTATCAGTGACGTACAGGACAGGTGTTATTTATCAGTGATGTACAGGACATGTGTTATCTATCATTAAATACAGGACAGGTAATATCTATCAGTGATGTACAGGACAGGTGTTATCTATCAGTGATGTACAGGACAGGTGTTATCTATCAGTGATGTACAGTACAGGTGTTATCTATCAGTGATGTACAGGACAGGTGTTATCTATCAGTGACGTACAGGACAGGTATTATCTATCAGTGACGTGCAGGACAGGTGTTATCTATCAGTGATGTACAGGACAGGTATTATCTATCAGTGATGTACAGGACAGGTGTTATCTATCAGTGATGTACAGGACAGGTATTATCTATCAGTGATGTACAGGACAGATGTAATCTATCAGTGATGTACAGGACAGGTGTTATCTATCAGTGATGTACAGGACAGGTGTTATCTATCAGTGATGTACAGGACATGTGTTATCTATCAGTGATGTACAGGAGAGGTATTATCTATCAGTGATGTACAGGACAGGTGTTATCTATCAGTGACGTATAGGACAGGGATTATCTATCAGTAATGTACAGGACAGGTATTATCTATCAGTGACGTACAGGACAGGTATTATCTATCAGTGACGTAGAGGACAGGTGTTATCTATCAGTGACGTACAGGACAGGTGTTATCTATCAGTGATGTACAGGACAGGTATTATCTATCAGTGATGTACAGGACAGATGTAATCTATCAGTGATGTACAGGACAGGTGTTATCTATCAGTGATGTACAGGACAGGTGTTATCTATCAGTGATGTACAGGACAGGTATTATCTATCAGTGACGTACAGGACAGGTGTTATTTATCAGTGATGTACAGGACATGTGTTATCTATCATTAAATACAGGACAGGTAATATCTATCAGTGATGTACAGGACAGGTGTTATCTATCAGTGATGTACAGGACAGGTGTTATCTATCAGTGATGTACAGTACAGGTGTTATCTATCAGTGATGTACAGGACAGGTGTTATCTATCAGTGATGTACAGGACAGGTATTATCTATCAGTGACGTGCAGGACAGGTGTTATCTATCAGTGATGTACAGGACAGGTATTATCTATCAGTGATGTACAGGACAGGTGTTATCTATCAGTGATGTACAGGACAGGTATTATCTATCAGTGATGTACAGGACAGATGTAATCTATCAGTGATGTACAGGACAGGTGTTATCAATCAGTGATGTGCAGGACAGGTGTTATCTATCATTAAAGTACAGGACAGGTGTTATCTATCAGTGATGTACAGGACAGGTGTTATCTATCAGTGATGTACAGTACAGGTGTTATCTATCAGTGATGTACAGGACAGGTGTTATCTATCAGTGATGTACAGGACAGGTATTATCTATCAGTGACGTGCAGGACAGGTGTTATCTATCAGTGATGTACAGGACAGGTATTATCTATCAGTGATGTACAGGACAGGTGTTATCTATCAGTGATGTAAAGGACAGGTATTATCTATCAGTGATGTACAGGACAGATGTAATCTATCAGTGATGTACAGGACAGGTGTTATCTATCAGTGATGTACAGGACAGGTGTTATCTATCAGTGATGTACAGGACATGTGTTATCTATCAGTGATGTACAGGAGAGGTATTATCTATCAGTGATGTACAGGACAGGTATTATCTATCAGTGACGTAGAGGACAGGTGTTATCTATCAGTGACGTACAGGACAGGTGTTATCTATCAGTGACGTACAGGACAGGTGTTATCTATCAGTGATGTACAGGACAGGTGTTATCTATCAGTGATGTACAGGACAGGTGTTATCTATCAGTGATGTACAGTACAGGTGTTATCTATCAGTGATGTACAGGACAGGTGTTATCTATCAGTGACGTACAGGACAGGTATTATCTATCAGTGACGTGCAGGACAGGTGTTATCTATCAGTGATGTACAGGACAGGTATTATCTATCAGTGATGTACAGGACAGGTGTTATCTATCAGTGATGTACAGGACAGGTATTATCTATCAGTGATGTACAGGACAGATGTAATCTATCAGTGATGTACAGGACAGGTGTTATCTATCAGTGATGTACAGGACAGGTGTTATCTATCAGTGATGTACAGGACATGTGTTATCTATCAGTGATGTACAGGAGAGGTATTATCTATCAGTGATGTACAGGACAGGTGTTATCTATCAGTGACGTATAGGACAGGGATTATCTATCAGTAATGTACAGGACAGGTATTATCTATCAGTGACGTACAGGACAGGTATTATCTATCAGTGACGTAGAGGACAGGTGTTATCTATCAGTGACGTACAGGACAGGTGTTATCTATCAGTGATGTACAGGACAGGTATTATCTATCAGTGATGTACAGGACAGATGTAATCTATCAGTGATGTACAGGACAGGTGTTATCTATCAGTGATGTACAGGACAGGTGTTATCTATCAGTGATGTACAGGACAGGTATTATCTATCAGTGACGTACAGGACAGGTGTTATTTATCAGTGATGTACAGGACATGTGTTATCTATCATTAAATACAGGACAGGTAATATCTATCAGTGATGTACAGGACAGGTGTTATCTATCAGTGATGTACAGGACAGGTGTTATCTATCAGTGATGTACAGTACAGGTGTTATCTATCAGTGATGTACAGGACAGGTGTTATCTATCAGTGATGTACAGGACAGGTATTATCTATCAGTGACGTGCAGGACAGGTGTTATCTATCAGTGATGTACAGGACAGGTATTATCTATCAGTGATGTACAGGACAGGTGTTATCTATCAGTGATGTACAGGACAGGTATTATCTATCAGTGATGTACAGGACAGATGTAATCTATCAGTGATGTACAGGACAGGTGTTATCAATCAGTGATGTGCAGGACAGGTGTTATCTATCATTAAAGTACAGGACAGGTGTTATCTATCAGTGATGTACAGGACAGGTGTTATCTATCAGTGATGTACAGTACAGGTGTTATCTATCAGTGATGTACAGGACAGGTGTTATCTATCAGTGATGTACAGGACAGGTATTATCTATCAGTGACGTGCAGGACAGGTGTTATCTATCAGTGATGTACAGGACAGGTATTATCTATCAGTGATGTACAGGACAGGTGTTATCTATCAGTGATGTACAGGACAGGTATTATCTATCAGTGATGTACAGGACAGATGTAATCTATCAGTGACGTACAGGACAGGTGTTATCTATCAGTGATGTACAGGACAGGTGTTATCTATCAGTGATGTACAGGACATGTGTTATCTATCAGTGATGTACAGGAGAGGTATTATCTATCAGTGATGTACAGGACAGGTATTATCTATCAGTGACGTAGAGGACAGGTGTTATCTATCAGTGACGTACAGGACAGGTGTTATCTATCAGTGACGTACAGGACAGGTGTTATCTATCAGTGACGTAGAGGACATGTGTTATCTATCAGTGATGTACAGGACAGGTGTTATCTATCAGTGACGTACAGGACATGTGTTATCTATCAGTGATGTACAGGACAGGTGTTATCCATCAGTGATGTACAGGACAGGTGTTATCTATCAGTGATGTACAGGACAGGTGTTATCTATCAGTGACGTGCAGGACAGGTGTTATCTATCAGTGATGTACAGGACATGTGTTATCTATCAGTGATGTACAGGACAGGAGTTATCTATCAGTGACGTACAGGACATGTGTTATCTATCAGTGATGTACAGGACAGGTGTTATCCATCAGTGATGTACAGGACAGATGTAATCTATCAGTGATGTACAGGACAGGTGTTATCTATCAGTGATGTACAGGACAGGTGTTATCTATCAGTGATGTACAGGACATGTGTTATCTATCAGTGATGTACAGGAGAGGTATTATCTATCAGTGATGTACAGGACAGGTATTATCTATCAGTGACGTAGAGGACAGGTGTTATCTATCAGTGACGTACAGGACAGGTGTTATCTATCAGTGACGTGCAGGACAGGTGTTATCTATCAGTGACGTAGAGGACATGTGTTATCTATCAGTGATGTACAGGACAGGTGTTATCTATCAGTGACGTACAGGACATGTGTTATCTATCAGTGATGTACAGGACAGGTGTTATCCATCAGTGATGTACAGGACAGATGTAATCTATCAGTGATGTACAGGACAGGTGTTATCTATCAGTGATGTACAGGACAGGTGTTATCTATCAGTGATGTACAGGACATGTGTTATCTATCAGTGATGTACAGGAGAGGTATTATCTATCAGTGATGTACAGGACAGGTATTATCTATCAGTGACGTAGAGGACAGGTGTTATCTATCAGTGACGTACAGGACAGGTGTTATCTATCAGTGACGTACAGGACAGGTGTTATCTATCAGTGACGTACAGGACAGGTGTTATCTATCAGTGACGTAGAGGACATGTGTTATCTATCAGTGATGTACAGGACAGGTGTTATCTATCAGTGACGTACAGGACATGTGTTATCTATCAGTGATGTACAGGACAGGTGTTATCCATCAGTGATGTACAGGACAGGTGTTATCTATCAGTGATGTACAGGACAGGTATTATCTATCAGTGACGTGCAGGACAGGTGTTATCTATCAGTGATGTACAGGACAGGTATTATCTATCAGTGATGTACAGGACAGGTGTTATCTATCAGTGATGTACAGGACAGGTATTATCTATCAGTGATGTACAGGACAGATGTAATCTATCAGTGATGTACAGGACAGGTGTTATCTATCAGTGATGTACAGGACAGGTGTTATCTATCAGTGATGTACAGGACAGGTGTTATCTATCAGTGATGTACAGGACAGGTATTATCTATCAGTGACGTACAGGACAGGTGTTATTTATCAGTGATGTACAGGACATGTGTTATCTATCATTAAATACAGGACAGTTAATATCTATCAGTGATGTACAGGACAGGTGTTATCTATCAGTGATGTACAGGACAGGTGTTATCTATCAGTGATGTACAGTACAGGTGTTATCTATCAGTGATGTACAGGACAGGTGTTATCTATCAGTGATGTACAGGACAGGTATTATCTATCAGTGACGTGCAGGACAGGTGTTATCTATCAGTGATGTACAGGACAGGTATTATCTATCAGTGATGTACAGGACAGGTGTTATCTATCAGTGATGTACAGGACAGGTATTATCTATCAGTGATGTACAGGACAGGTGTTATCTATCAGTGATGTACAGGACAGGTGTTATCTATCAGTGATGTACAGGACATGTGTTATCTATCAGTGATGTACAGGAGAGGTATTATCTATCAGTGATGTACAGGACAGGTGTTATCTATCAGTGACGTATAGGACAGGGATTATCTATCAGTAATGTACAGGACAGGTATTATCTATCAGTGACGTACAGGACAGGTATTATCTATCAGTGACGTAGAGGACAGGTGTTATCTATCAGTGACGTACAGGACAGGTGTTATCTATCAGTGACGTACAGGACAGGTGTTATCTATCAGTGACGTAGAGGACATGTGTTATCTATCAGTGATGTACAGGACAGGTGTTATCTATCAGTGACGTACAGGACACGTGTTATCTATCAGTGATGTACAGGACAGGTGTTATCCATCAGTGATGTACAGGACAGGTGTTATCTATCAGTAACGTACAGGACAGGTGTTATCTATCAGTGACGTATAGGACAGGTATTGTCTATCAGTGATGTACAGGACAGGTGTTATCTATCAGTGACGTACAGGACAGGTGTTATCTATCAGTGATGTACAGGACAGGTGTTATCTATCAGTGATGTACAGGACAGGTGTTATCTATCAGTGACGTACAGGACAGGTGTTATCTATCAGTGACGTACAGGACAGGTGTTATCTATCAGTGACGTGCATGATAGGTGTTATCTATCATTGAAGTACAGGACAGGTGTTATCTATCAGTGATGTACAGGACAGGTGTTATCTATCAGTGACGTACAGGACAGGTGTTATCTATCCGTGATGTACAGGACAGGTGTTATCTATCATTAAATACAGGACAGGTATTATCTGTCAGTGATGTACAGGACAGGTGTTATCTATCAGTGATGTGCAGGACAGGTGTTATCTATCAGTGACGTACAGGAAAAGGTGTTATCTATCAGTGATGTACAGGACAGGGGTTATCTGTCAGTGATGTATAGGACAGGTGTTATCTATCAGTGATGTACAGGACAGATAATATCTATCAGTGACGTATAGGACAGGTATTATCTATCAGTGATGTGCAGGACAGGTGTTATCTATCATTAAAGTACAGGACAGGTGTTATCTATCAGTGATGTACAGGACAGGTGTTATCTATCAGTGATGTACAGGACAGGTGTTATCTATCAGTGATGTACAGGACAGGTGTTATCTATCAGTGATGTACAGGACAGGTGTTATCTATCAGTGATGTACAGGACAGGTGTTATCTATCAGTGACGTGCAGGACAGGTGTTATCTATCAGTGATGTATAGGACAGGTATTATCTATCAGTGATGTACAGGACAGGTGTTATCTATCAGTGACGTACAGGACAGGTGTTATTTATCAGTGATGTACAGGACATGTGTTATCTATCATTAAATACAGGACAGGTAATATCTATCAGTGATGTACAGGACAGGTGTTATCTATCAGTGATGTACAGGACAGGTGTTATCTATCAGTGATGTACAGTACAGGTGTTATCTATCAGTGATGTACAGGACAGGTGTTATCTATCAGTGACGTACAGGACAGGTATTATCTATCAGTGACGTGCAGGACAGGTGTTATCTATCAGTGATGTACAGGACAGGTATTATCTATCAGTGATGTACAGGACAGGTGTTATCTATCAGTGATGTACAGGACAGGTATTATCTATCAGTGATGTACAGGACAGATGTAATCTATCAGTGATGTACAGGACAGGTGTTATCTATCAGTGATGTACAGGACAGGTATTATCTATCAGTGATGTACAGGACATGTGTTATCTATCAGTGATGTACAGGAGAGGTATTATCTATCAGTGATGTACAGGACAGGTATTATCTATCAGTGACGTAGAGGACAGGTGTTATCTATCAGTGACGTACAGGACAGGTGTTATCTATCAGTGACGTACAGGACAGGTGTTATCTATCAGTGACGTAGAGGACATGTGTTATCTATCAGTGATGTACAGGACAGGTGTTATCTATCAGTGACGTACAGGACATGTGTTATCTATCAGTGATGTACAGGACAGGTGTTATCCATCAGTGATGTACAGGACAGGTGTTATCTATCAGTGATGTACAGGACAGGTGTTATCTATCAGTGACGTGCAGGACAGGTGTTATCTATCAGTGATGTACAGGACATGTGTTATCTATCAGTGATGTACAGGACAGGTGTTATCTATCAGTGACGTACAGGACATGTGTTATCTATCAGTGATGTACAGGACAGGTGTTATCCATCAGTGATGTACAGGACAGATGTAATCAATCAGTGATGTACAGGACAGGTGTTATCTATCAGTGATGTACAGGACAGGTGTTATCTATCAGTGATGTACAGGACATGTGTTATCTATCAGTGATGTACAGGAGAGGTATTATCTATCAGTGATGTACAGGACAGGTATTATCTATCAGTGACGTAGAGGACAGGTGTTATCTATCAGTGACGTACAGGACAGGTGTTATCTATCAGTGACGTGCAGGACAGGTGTTATCTATCAGTGACGTAGAGGACATGTGTTATCTATCAGTGATGTACAGGACAGGTGTTATCTATCAGTGACGTACAGGACATGTGTTATCTATCAGTGATGTACAGGACAGGTGTTATCCATCAGTGATGTACAGGACAGATGTAATCTATCAGTGATGTACAGGACAGGTGTTATCTATCAGTGATGTACAGGACAGGTGTTATCTATCAGTGATGTACAGGACATGTGTTATCTATCAGTGATGTACAGGAGAGGTATTATCTATCAGTGATGTACAGGACAGGTATTATCTATCAGTGACGTAGAGGACAGGTGTTATCTATCAGTGACGTACAGGACAGGTGTTATCTATCAGTGACGTACAGGACAGGTGTTATCTATCAGTGACGTAGAGGACATGTGTTATCTATCAGTGATGTACAGGACAGGTGTTATCTATCAGTGACGTACAGGACATGTGTTATCTATCAGTGATGTACAGGACAGGTGTTATCCATCAGTGATGTACAGGACAGGTGTTATCTATCAGTGATGTACAGGACAGGTATTATCTATCAGTGACGTGCAGGACAGGTGTTATCTATCAGTGATGTACAGGACAGGTATTATCTATCAGTGATGTACAGGACAGGTGTTATCTATCAGTGATGTACAGGACAGGTATTATCTATCAGTGATGTACAGGACAGAGGTAATCTATCAGTGATGTACAGGACAGGTGTTATCTATCAGTGATGTACAGGACAGGTGTTATCTATCAGTGATGTACAGGACAGGTATTATCTATCAGTGACGTACAGGACAGGTGTTATTTATCAGTGATGTACAGGACATGTGTTATCTATCATTAAATACAGGACAGGTAATATCTATCAGTGATGTACAGGACAGGTGTTATCTATCAGTGATGTACAGGACAGGTGTTATCTATCAGTGATGTACAGTACAGGTGTTATCTATCAGTGATGTACAGGACAGGTGTTATCTATCAGTGATGTACAGGACAGGTATTATCTATCAGTGACGTGCAGGACAGGTGTTATCTATCAGTGATGTACAGGACAGGTATTATCTATCAGTGATGTACAGGACAGGTGTTATCTATCAGTGATGTACAGGACAGGTATTATCTATCAGTGATGTACAGGACAGGTGTTATCTATCAGTGGTGTACAGGACAGGTGTTATCTATCAGTGATGTACAGGACATGTGTTATCTATCAGTGATGTACAGGAGAGGTATTATCTATCAGTGATGTACAGGACAGGTGTTATCTATCAGTGACGTATAGGACAGGGATTATCTATCAGTAATGTACAGGACAGGTATTATCTATCAGTGACGTACAGGACAGGTATTATCTATCAGTGACGTAGAGGACAGGTGTTATCTATCAGTGATGTACAGGACAGGTGTTATCTATCAGTGACGTACAGGACACGTGTTATCTATCAGTGATGTACAGGACAGGTGTTATCCATCAGTGATGTACAGGACAGGTGTTATCTATCAGTGATGTACAGGACAGGTGTTATCTATCAGTGATGTACAGTACAGGTGTTATCTATCAGTGATGTACAGGACAGGTGTTATCTATCAGTGATGTACAGGACAGGTATTATCTATCAGTGACGTGCAGGACAGGTGTTATCTATCAGTGATGTATAGGACAGGTATTATCTATCAGTGATGTACAGGACAGGTGTTATCTATCAGTGACGTACAGGACAGGTGTTATTTATCAGTGATGTACAGGACATGTGTTATCTATCATTAAATACAGGACAGGTAATATCTATCAGTGATGTACAGGACAGGTGTTATCTATCAGTGATGTACAGGACAGGTGTTATCTATCAGTGATGTACAGCACAGGTGTTATCTATCAGTGATGTACAGGACAGGTGTTATCTATCAGTGACGTACAGGACAGGTATTATCTATCAGTGACGTGCAGGACAGGTGTTATCTATCAGTGATGTACAGGACAGGTATTATCTATCAGTGATGTACAGGACAGGTGTTATCTATCAGTGATGTACAGGACAGGTATTATCTATCAGTGATGTACAGGACAGATGTAATCTATCAGTGATGTACAGGACAGGTGTTATCTATCAGTGATGTACAGGACAGGTGTTATCTATCAGTGATGTACAGGACATGTGTTATCTATCAGTGATGTACAGGAGAGGTATTATCTATCAGTGATGTACAGGACAGGTGTTCTCTATCAGTGACGTATAGGACAGGGATTATCTATCAGTAATGTACAGGACAGGTATTATCTATCAGTGACGTACAGGACAGGTGTTATCTATCAGTGACGTAGAGGACATGTGTTATCTATCAGTGATGTACAGGACAGGTGTTATCTATCAGTGATGTACAGGACAGGTGTTATCTATCAGTGATGTACAGGACAGGTATTATCTATCAGTGACGTACAGGACAGGTGTTATTTATCAGTGATGTACAGGACATGTGTTATCTATCATTAAATACAGGACAGGTAATATCTATCAGTGATGTACAGGACAGGTGTTATCTATCAGTGATGTACAGGACAGGTGTTATCTATCAGTGATGTACAGTACAGGTGTTATCTATCAGTGATGTACAGGACAGGTGTTATCTATCAGTGATGTACAGGACAGGTATTATCTATCAGTGACGTGCAGGACAGGTGTTATCTATCAGTGATGTACAGGACAGGTATTATCTATCAGTGATGTACAGGACAGGTGTTATCTATCAGTGATGTACAGGACAGGTATTATCTATCAGTGATGTACAGGACAGGTGTTATCTATCAGTGATGTACAGGACAGGTGTTATCTATCAGTGATGTACAGGACATGTGTTATCTATCAGTGATGTACAGGAGAGGTATTATCTATCAGTGATGTACAGGACAGGTGTTATCTATCAGTGACGTATAGGACAGGGATTATCTATCAGTAATGTACAGGACAGGTATTATCTATCAGTGACGTACAGGACAGGTATTATCTATCAGTGACGTAGAGGACAGGTGTTATCTATCAGTGATGTACAGGACAGGTGTTATCTATCAGTGACGTACAGGACACGTGTTATCTATCAGTGATGTACAGGACAGGTGTTATCCATCAGTGATGTACAGGACAGGTGTTATCTATCAGTGATGTACAGGACAGGTGTTATCTATCAGTGATGTACAGTACAGGTGTTATCTATCAGTGATGTACAGGACAGGTGTTATCTATCAGTGATGTACAGGACAGGTATTATCTATCAGTGACGTGCAGGACAGGTGTTATCTATCAGTGATGTATAGGACAGGTATTATCTATCAGTGATGTACAGGACAGGTGTTATCTATCAGTGACGTACAGGACAGGTGTTATTTATCAGTGATGTACAGGACATGTGTTATCTATCATTAAATACAGGACAGGTAATATCTATCAGTGATGTACAGGACAGGTGTTATCTATCAGTGATGTACAGGACAGGTGTTATCTATCAGTGATGTACAGCACAGGTGTTATCTATCAGTGATGTACAGGACAGGTGTTATCTATCAGTGACGTACAGGACAGGTATTATCTATCAGTGACGTGCAGGACAGGTGTTATCTATCAGTGATGTACAGGACAGGTATTATCTATCAGTGATGTACAGGACAGGTGTTATCTATCAGTGATGTACAGGACAGGTATTATCTATCAGTGATGTACAGGACAGATGTAATCTATCAGTGATGTACAGGACAGGTGTTATCTATCAGTGATGTACAGGACAGGTGTTATCTATCAGTGATGTACAGGACATGTGTTATCTATCAGTGATGTACAGGAGAGGTATTATCTATCAGTGATGTACAGGACAGGTGTTCTCTATCAGTGACGTATAGGACAGGGATTATCTATCAGTAATGTACAGGACAGGTATTATCTATCAGTGACGTACAGGACAGGTATTATCTATCAGTGACGTAGAGGACAGGTGTTATCTATCAGTGACGTACAGGACAGGTGTTATCTATCAGTGATGTACAGGACAGGTATTATCTATCAGTGATGTACAGGACAGATGTAATCTATCAGTGATGTACAGGACAGGTGTTATCTATCAGTGATGTACAGGACAGGTGTTATCTATCAGTGATGTACAGGACAGGTATTATCTATCAGTGACGTACAGGACAGGTGTTATTTATCAGTGATGTACAGGACATGTGTTATCTATCATTAAATACAGGACAGGTAATATCTATCAGTGATGTACAGGACAGGTGTTATCTATCAGTGATGTACAGGACAGGTGTTATCTATCAGTGATGTACAGTACAGGTGTTATCTATCAGTGATGTACAGGACAGGTGTTATCTATCAGTGATGTACAGGACAGGTATTATCTATCAGTGACGTGCAGGACAGGTGTTATCTATCAGTGATGTACAGGACAGGTATTATCTATCAGTGATGTACAGGACAGGTGTTATCTATCAGTGATGTACAGGACAGGTATTATCTATCAGTGATGTACAGGACAGATGTAATCTATCAGTGATGTACAGGACAGGTGTTATCAATCAGTGATGTGCAGGACAGGTGTTATCTATCATTAAAGTACAGGACAGGTGTTATCTATCAGTGATGTACAGGACAGGTGTTATCTATCAGTGATGTACAGTACAGGTGTTATCTATCAGTGATGTACAGGACAGGTGTTATCTATCAGTGATGTACAGGACAGGTATTATCTATCAGTGACGTGCAGGACAGGTGTTATCTATCAGTGATGTACAGGACAGGTATTATCTATCAGTGATGTACAGGACAGGTGTTATCTATCAGTGACGTGCAGGACAGGTGTTATCTATCAGTGATGTACAGGACAGGTATTATCTATCAGTGATGTACAGGACAGGTGTTATCTATCAGTGATGTACAGGACAGGTATTATCTATCAGTGATGTACAGGACAGGTGTTATCTATCAGTGATGTACAGGACAGGTGTTATCTATCAGTGATGTACAGGACATGTGTTATCTATCAGTGATGTACAGGAGAGGTATTATCTATCAGTGATGTACAGGACAGGTGTTATCTATCAGTGACGTATAGGACAGGTATTATCTATCAGTAATGTACAGGACAGGTATTATCTATCAGTGACGTACAGGACAGGTATTATCTATCAGTGACGTAGAGGACAGGTGTTATCTATCAGTGATGTACAGGACAGGTGTTATCTATCAGTGACGTACAGGACACGTGTTATCTATCAGTGATGTACAGGACAGGTGTTATCCATCAGTGATGTACAGGACAGGTGTTATCTATCAGTGATGTACAGGACAGGTGTTATCTATCAGTGATGTACAGTACAGGTGTTATCTATCAGTGATGTACAGGACAGGTGTTATCTATCAGTGATGTACAGGACAGGTATTATCTATCAGTGACGTACAGGACAGGTGTTATTTATCAGTGATGTACAGGACATGTGTTATCTATCATTAAATACAGGACAGGTAATATCTATCAGTGATGTACAGGACAGGTGTTATCTATCAGTGATGTACAGGACAGGTGTTATCTATCAGTGATGTACAGTACAGGTGTTATCTATCAGTGATGTACAGGACAGGTGTTATCTATCAGTGATGTACAGGACAGGTATTATCTATCAGTGACGTGCAGGACAGGTGTTATCTATCAGTGATGTACAGGACAGGTATTATCTATCAGTGATGTACAGGACAGGTGTTATCTATCAGTGATGTACAGGACAGGTATTATCTATCAGTGATGTACAGGACAGGTGTTATCTATCAGTGATGTACAGGACAGGTGTTATCTATCAGTGATGTACAGGACATGTGTTATCTATCAGTGATGTACAGGAGAGGTATTATCTATCAGTGATGTACAGGACAGGTGTTATCTATCAGTGACGTATAGGACAGGGATTATCTATCAGTAATGTACAGGACAGGTATTATCTATCAGTGACGTACAGGACAGGTATTATCTATCAGTGACGTAGAGGACAGGTGTTATCTATCAGTGATGTACAGGACAGGTGTTATCTATCAGTGACGTACAGGACACGTGTTATCTATCAGTGATGTACAGGACAGGTGTTATCCATCAGTGATGTACAGGACAGGTGTTATCTATCAGTGATGTACAGGACAGGTGTTATCTATCAGTGATGTACAGTACAGGTGTTATCTATCAGTGATGTACAGGACAGGTGTTATCTATCAGTGATGTACAGGACAGGTATTATCTATCAGTGACGTGCAGGACAGGTGTTATCTATCAGTGATGTATAGGACAGGTATTATCTATCAGTGATGTACAGGACAGGTGTTATCTATCAGTGACGTACAGGACAGGTGTTATTTATCAGTGATGTACAGGACATGTGTTATCTATCATTAAATACAGGACAGGTAATATCTATCAGTGATGTACAGGACAGGTGTTATCTATCAGTGATGTACAGGACAGGTGTTATCTATCAGTGATGTACAGCACAGGTGTTATCTATCAGTGATGTACAGGACAGGTGTTATCTATCAGTGACGTACAGGACAGGTATTATCTATCAGTGACGTGCAGGACAGGTGTTATCTATCAGTGATGTACAGGACAGGTATTATCTATCAGTGATGTACAGGACAGGTGTTATCTATCAGTGATGTACAGGACAGGTATTATCTATCAGTGATGTACAGGACAGATGTAATCTATCAGTGATGTACAGGACAGGTGTTATCTATCAGTGATGTACAGGACAGGTGTTATCTATCAGTGATGTACAGGACATGTGTTATCTATCAGTGATGTACAGGAGAGGTATTATCTATCAGTGATGTACAGGACAGGTGTTCTCTATCAGTGACGTATAGGACAGGGATTATCTATCAGTAATGTACAGGACAGGTATTATCTATCAGTGACGTACAGGACAGGTATTATCTATCAGTGACGTAGAGGACAGGTGTTATCTATCAGTGACGTACAGGACAGGTGTTATCTATCAGTGATGTACAGGACAGGTATTATCTATCAGTGATGTACAGGACAGATGTAATCTATCAGTGATGTACAGGACAGGTGTTATCTATCAGTGATGTACAGGACAGGTGTTATCTATCAGTGATGTACAGGACAGGTATTATCTATCAGTGACGTACAGGACAGGTGTTATTTATCAGTGATGTACAGGACATGTGTTATCTATCATTAAATACAGGACAGGTAATATCTATCAGTGATGTACAGGACAGGTGTTATCTATCAGTGATGTACAGGACAGGTGTTATCTATCAGTGATGTACAGTACAGGTGTTATCTATCAGTGATGTACAGGACAGGTGTTATCTATCAGTGATGTACAGGACAGGTATTATCTATCAGTGACGTGCAGGACAGGTGTTATCTATCAGTGATGTACAGGACAGGTATTATCTATCAGTGATGTACAGGACAGGTGTTATCTATCAGTGATGTACAGGACAGGTATTATCTATCAGTGATGTACAGGACAGATGTAATCTATCAGTGATGTACAGGACAGGTGTTATCAATCAGTGATGTGCAGGACAGGTGTTATCTATCATTAAAGTACAGGACAGGTGTTATCTATCAGTGATGTACAGGACAGGTGTTATCTATCAGTGATGTACAGTACAGGTGTTATCTATCAGTGATGTACAGGACAGGTGTTATCTATCAGTGATGTACAGGACAGGTATTATCTATCAGTGACGTGCAGGACAGGTGTTATCTATCAGTGATGTACAGGACAGGTATTATCTATCAGTGATGTACAGGACAGGTGTTATCTATCAGTGATGTACAGGACAGGTATTATCTATCAGTGATGTACAGGACAGATGTAATCTATCAGTGATGTACAGGACAGGTGTTATCTATCAGTGATGTACAGGACAGGTGTTATCTATCAGTGATGTACAGGACAGGTATTATCTATCAGTGACGTGCAGGACAGGTGTTATCTGTCAGTGATGTACAGGACAGGTATTATCTATCAGTGATGTACAGGACAGGTGTTATCTATAAGTGATGTACAGGACAGGTATTATCTATCAGTGATGTACAGGACAGATGTAATCTATCAGTGATGTACAGGACAGGTGTTATCTATCAGTGATGTACAGGACAGGTGTTATCTATCAGTGATGTACAGGACATGTGTTATCTATCAGTGATGTACAGGAGAGGTATTATCTATCAGTGATGTACAGGACAGGTATTATCTATCAGTGACGTAGAGGACAGGTGTTATCTATCAGTGACGTACAGGACAGGTGTTATCTATCAGTGACGTACAGGACAGGTGTTATCTATCAGTGACGTAGAGGACATGTGTTATCTATCAGTGATGTACAGGACAGGTGTTATCTATCAGTGACGTACAGGACATGTGTTATCTATCAGTGATGTACAGGACAGGTGTTATCCATCAGTGATGTACAGGACAGGTGTTATCTATCAGTGATGTACAGGACAGGTGTTATCTATCAGTGACGTACAGGACAGGTGTTATCTATCAGTAACGTACAGGACAGGTGTTATCTATCAGTGACGTATAGGACAGGTGTTATCTATCAGTGATGTACAGGACAGGTGTTATCTATCAGTGATGTACAGGACAGGTGTTATCTATCAGTGACGTACAGGACAGGTGTTATCTATCAGTGATGTTCAGGACAGGTGTTATCTATCAGTGATGTACAGGACAGGTGTTATCTATCAGTGACGTACAGGACAGGTGTTATCTATCAGTGACGTATAGGACAGGTGTTATCTATCAGTGACGTGCATGATAGGTGTTATCTATCATTGAAGTACAGGACAGGTGTTATCTATCAGTGATGTACAGGACAGGTGTTATCTATCAGTGACGTACAGGACAGGTGTTATCTATCAGTGATGTACAGGACAGGTGTTATCTATCATTAAATACAGGACAGGTATTATCTGTCAGTGATTTACAGGACAGGTGTTATCTATCAGTGATGTGCAGGACAGGTGTTATCTATCAGTGACGTACAGGAAAAGGTGTTATCTATCAGTGATGTACAGGACAGGGGTTATCTGTCAGTGATGTACAGGACAGGTGTTATCTATCAGTGATGTACAGGACAGGTATTATCTATCAGTGATGTGCAGGACAGGTGTTATCTATCATTAAAGTACAGGACAGGTGTTATCTATCAGTGATGTACAGGACAGGTGTTATCTATCAGTGATGTACAGGACAGGTGTTATCTATCAGTGATGTACAGGACAGGTGTTATCTATCAGTGATGTACAGGACAGGAATTATCTATCAGTGACGTGCAGGACAGGTGTTATCTATCAGTGATGTATAGGACAGGTATTATCTATCAGTGATGTACAGGACAGGTATTATCTATCAGTGACGTACAGGACAGGTGTTATTTATCAGTGATGTACAGGACATGTGTTATCTATCATTAAATACAGGACAGGTAATATCTATCAGTGATGTACAGGACAGGTGTTATCTATCAGTGATGTACAGTACAGGTGTTATCTATCAGTGATGTACAGGACAGGTGTTATCTATCAGTGATGTACAGGACAGGTATTATCTATCAGTGACGTGCAGGACAGGTGTTATCTATCAGTGATGTACAGGACAGGTATTATCTATCAGTGATGTACAGGACAGGTGTTATCTATCAGTGATGTACAGGACAGGTGTTATCTATCAGTGATGTACAGGACAGGTGTTATCTATCAGTGATGTACAGGACAGGTATTATCTATCAGTGACGTACAGGACAGGTGTTATTTATCAGTGATGTACAGGACATGTGTTATCTATCATTAAATACAGGACAGGTAATATCTATCAGTGATGTACAGGACAGGTGTTATCTATCAGTGATGTACAGGACAGGTGTTATCTATCAGTGATGTGCAGTACAGGTGTTATCTATCAGTGATGTACAGGACAGGTGTTATCTATCAGTGATGTACAGGACAGGTATTATCTATCAGTGACGTGCAGGACAGGTGTTATCTATCAGTGATGTACAGGACAGGTGTTATCTATCAGTGTTGTACAGGACAGGTGTTATCTATCAGTGATGTACAGGACAGGTATTATCTATCAGTGATGTACAGGACAGATGTAATCTATCAGTGATGTACAGGACAGGTGTTATCTATCAGTGATGTACAGGACAGGTGTTATCTATCAGTGATGTACAGGACATGTGTTATCTATCAGTGATGTACAGGAGAGGTATTATCTATCAGTGATGTACAGGACAGGTGTTATCTATCAGTGACGTATAGGACAGGGATTATCTATCAGTAATGTACAGGACAGGTATTATCTATCAGTGACGTACAGGACAGGTATTATCTATCAGTGACGTAGAGGACAGGTGTTATCTATCAGTGACGTACAGGACAGGTGTTATCTATCAGTGACGTACAGGACAGGTGTTATCTATCAGTGACGTATAGGACATGTGTTATCTATCAGTGATGTACAGGACAGGTGTTATCTATCAGTGACGTACAGGACACGTGTTATCTATCAGTGATGTACAGGACAGGTGTTATCCATCAGTGATGTACAGGACAGGTGTTATCTATCAGTGATGTACAGGACAGGTGTTATCTATCAGTGACGTACAGGACAGGTGTTATCTATCAGTAACGTACAGGACAGGTGTTATCTATCAGTGACGTATAGGACAGGTATTGTCTATCAGTGATGTACAGGACAGGTGTTATCTATCAGTGACGTACAGGACAGGTGTTATCTATCAGTGATGTTCAGGACAGGTGTTATCTATCAGTGATGTACAGGACAGGTGTTATCTATCAGTGACGTACAGGACAGGTGTTATCTATCAGTGACGTATAGGACAGGTGTTATCTATCAGTGACGTGCATGATAGGTGTTATCTATCATTGAAGTACAGGACAGGTGTTATCTATCAGTGATGTACAGGACAGGTGTTATCTATCAGTGACGTACAGGACAGGTGTTATCTATCAGTGATGTACAGGACAGGTGTTATCTATCATTAAATACAGGACAGGTATTATCTATCAGTGATGTACAGGACAGGTGTTATCTATCAGTGATGTGCAGGACAGGTGTTATCTATCAGTGACGTACAGGAAAAGGTGTTATCTATCAGTGATGTACAGGACAGGGGTTATCTGTCAGTGATGTACAGGACAGGTGTTATCTATCAGTGATGTACAGGACAGGTATTATCTATCAGTGATGTGCAGGACAGGTGTTATCTATCATTAAAGTACAGGACAGGTGTTATCTATCAGTGATGTACAGGACAGGTGTTATCTATCAGTGATGTACAGGACAGGTGTTATCTATCAGTGATGTACAGGACAGGTGTTATCTATCAGTGATGTACAGGACAGGAATTATCTATCAGTGACGTGCAGGACAGGTGTTATCTATCAGTGATGTATAGGACAGGTATTATCTATCAGTGATGTACAGGACAGGTATTATCTATCAGTGACGTACAGGACAGGTGTTATTTATCAGTGATGTACAGGACATGTGTTATCTATCATTAAATACAGGACAGGTAATATCTATCAGTGATGTACAGGACAGGTGTTATCTATCAGTGATGTACAGTACAGGTGTTATCTATCAGTGATGTACAGGACAGGTGTTATCTATCAGTGATGTACAGGACAGGTATTATCTATCAGTGACGTGCAGGACAGGTGTTATCTATCAGTGATGTACAGGACAGGTATTATCTATCAGTGATGTACAGGACAGGTGTTATCTATCAGTGATGTACAGGACAGGTGTTATCTATCAGTGATGTACAGGACAGGTGTTATCTATCAGTGATGTACAGGACAGGTATTATCTATCAGTGACGTACAGGACAGGTGTTATTTATCAGTGATGTACAGGACATGTGTTATCTATCATTAAATACAGGACAGGTAATATCTATCAGTGATGTACAGGACAGATAATATCTATCAGTGACGTATAGGACAGGTATTATCTATCAGTGATGTGCAGGACAGGTGTTATCTATCATTAAAGTACAGGACAGGTGTTATCTATCAGTGATGTACAGGACAGGTGTTATCTATCAGTGATGTACAGGACAGGTGTTATCTATCAGTGATGTACAGGACAGGTGTTATCTATCAGTGATGTACAGTACAGGTGTTATCTATCAGTGATGTACTGGACAGGTGTTATCTATCAGTGATGTACAGGACAGGTATTATCTATCAGTGACGTGCAGGACAGGTGTTATCTATCAGTGATGTATAGGACAGGTATTATCTATCAGTGATGTACAGGACAGGTGTTATCTATCAGTGACGTACAGGACAGGTGTTATTTATCAGTGATGTACAGGACATGTGTTATCTATCATTAAATACAGGACAGGTAATATCTATCAGTGATGTACAGGACAGGTGTTATCTATCAGTGATGTACAGGACAGGTGTTATCTATCAGTGATGTACAGTACAGGTGTTATCTATCAGTGATGTACAGGACAGGTGTTATCTATCAGTGACGTACAGGACAGGTATTATCTATCAGTGACGTGCAGGACAGGTGTTATCTATCAGTGATGTACAGGACAGGTATTATCTATCAGTGATGTACAGGACAGGTGTTATCTATCAGTGATGTACAGGACAGGTATTATCTATCAGTGATGTACAGGACAGATGTAATCTATCAGTGATGTACAGGACAGGTGTTATCTATCAGTGATGTACAGGACAGGTGTTATCTATCAGTGATGTACAGGACATGTGTCATCTATCAGTGATGTACAGGAGAGGTATTATCTATCAGTGATGTACAGGACAGGTGTTCTCTATCAGTGACGTATAGGACAGGGATTATCTATCAGTAATGTACAGGACAGGTATTATCTATCAGTGACGTACAGGACAGGTATTATCTATCAGTGACGTAGAGGACAGGTGTTATCTATCAGTGACGTACAGGACAGGTGTTATCTATCAGTGATGTACAGGACAGGTATTATCTATCAGTGATGTACAGGACAGATGTAATCTATCAGTGATGTACAGGACAGGTGTTATCTATCAGTGATGTACAGGACAGGTGTTATCTATCAGTGATGTACATGACAGGTATTATCTATCAGTGACGTACAGGACAGGTGTTATTTATCAGTGATGTACAGGATATGTGTTATCTATCATTAAATACAGGACAGGTAATATCTATCAGTGATGTACAGGACAGGTGTTATCTATCAGTGATGTACAGGACAGGTGTTATCTATCAGTGATGTACAGTACAGGTGTTATCTATCAGTGATGTACAGGACAGGTGTTATCTATCAGTGATGTACAGGACAGGTATTATCTATCAGTGACGTGCAGGACAGGTGTTATCTATCAGTGATGTACAGGACAGGTATTATCTATCAGTGATGTACAGGACAGGTGTTATCTATCAGTGATGTACAGGACAGGTATTATCTATCAGTGATGTACAGGACAGATGTAATCTATCAGTGATGTACAGGACAGGTGTTATCAATCAGTGATGTGCAGGACAGGTGTTATCTATCATTAAAGTACAGGACAGGTGTTATCTATCAGTGATGTACAGGACAGGTGTTATCTATCAGTGATGTACAGGACAGGTATTATCTATCAGTGATGTACAGGACAGGTATTATCTATCAGTGATGTACAGGACAGGTGTTATCTATCATTAAATACAGGACAGGTATTATCTATCAGTGATGTACAGGACAGGTGTTATCTATCAGTGATGTGCAGGACAGGTGTTATCTATCAGTGACGTACAGGAAAAGGTGTTATCTATCAGTGATGTACAGGACAGGGGTTATCTGTCAGTGATGTACAGGACAGGTGTTATCTATCAGTGATGTACAGGACAGGTATTATCTATCAGTGATGTGCAGGACAGGTGTTATCTATCATTAAAGTACAGGACAGGTGTTATCTATCAGTGATGTACAGGACAGGTGTTATCTATCAGTGATGTACAGGACAGGTGTTATCTATCAGTGATGTACAGGACAGGTGTTATCTATCAGTGATGTACAGGACAGGAATTATCTATCAGTGACGTGCAGGACAGGTGTTATCTATCAGTGATGTATAGGACAGGTATTATCTATCAGTGATGTACAGGACAGGTATTATCTATCAGTGACGTACAGGACAGGTGTTATTTATCAGTGATGTACAGGACATGTGTTATCTATCATTAAATACAGGACAGGTAATATCTATCAGTGATGTACAGGACAGGTGTTATCTATCAGTGATGTACAGTACAGGTGTTATCTATCAGTGATGTACAGGACAGGTGTTATCTATCAGTGATGTACAGGACAGGTATTATCTATCAGTGACGTGCAGGACAGGTGTTATCTATCAGTGATGTACAGGACAGGTATTATCTATCAGTGATGTACAGGACAGGTGTTATCTATCAGTGATGTACAGGACAGGTGTTATCTATCAGTGATGTACAGGACAGGTGTTATCTATCAGTGATGTACAGGACAGGTATTATCTATCAGTGACGTACAGGACAGGTGTTATTTATCAGTGATGTACAGGACATGTGTTATCTATCATTAAATACAGGACAGGTAATATCTATCAGTGATGTACAGGACAGATAATATCTATCAGTGACGTATAGGACAGGTATTATCTATCAGTGATGTGCAGGACAGGTGTTATCTATCATTAAAGTACAGGACAGGTGTTATCTATCAGTGATGTACAGGACAGGTGTTATCTATCAGTGATGTACAGGACAGGTGTTATCTATCAGTGATGTACAGGACAGGTGTTATCTATCAGTGATGTACAGTACAGGTGTTATCTATCAGTGATGTACAGGACAGGTGTTATCTATCAGTGATGTACAGGACAGGTATTATCTATCAGTGACGTGCAGGACAGGTGTTATCTATCAGTGATGTATAGGACAGGTATTATCTATCAGTGATGTACAGGACAGGTGTTATCTATCAGTGACGTACAGGACAGGTGTTATTTATCAGTGATGTACAGGACATGTGTTATCTATCATTAAATACAGGACAGGTAATATCTATCAGTGATGTACAGGACAGGTGTTATCTATCAGTGATGT
The DNA here is from genome assembly GCF_028390025.1 of Pseudophryne corroboree. Lineage (NCBI taxonomy): Eukaryota > Metazoa > Chordata > Amphibia > Anura > Myobatrachidae > Pseudophryne > Pseudophryne corroboree. Next base: position 16,825,433 of record NC_086448.1, on the reverse strand, counting down.
ACAGGACAGGTGTTATCTATCAGTGATGTACAGTACAGGTGTTATCTATCAGTGATGTACAGGACAGGTGTTATCTATCAGTGACGTACAGGACAGGTATTATCTATCAGTGACGTGCAGGACAGGTGTTATCTATCAGTGATGTACAGGACAGGTATTATCTATCAGTGATGTACAGGACAGGTGTTATCTATCAGTGATGTACAGGACAGGTATTATCTATCAGTGATGTACAGGACAGATGTAATCTATCAGTGATGTACAGGACAGGTGTTATCTATCAGTGATGTACAGGACAGGTGTTATCTATCAGTGATGTACAGGACATGTGTTATCTATCAGTGATGTACAGGAGAGGTATTATCTATCAGTGATGTACAGGACAGGTGTTATCTATCAGTGATGTGCAGGACAGGTGTTATCTATCAGTGACGTACAGGAAAAGGTGTTATCTATCAGTGATGTACAGGACAGGGGTTATCTGTCAGTGATGTACAGGACAGGTGTTATCTATCAGTGATGTACAGGACAGGTATTATCTATCAGTGATGTGCAGGACAGGTGTTATCTATCATTAAAGTACAGGACAGGTGTTATCTATCAGTGATGTACAGGACAGGTGTTATCTATCAGTGATGTACAGGACAGGTGTTATCTATCAGTGATGTACAGGACAGGTGTTATCTATCAGTGATGTACAGGACAGGAATTATCTATCAGTGACGTGCAGGACAGGTGTTATCTATCAGTGATGTATAGGACAGGTATTATCTATCAGTGATGTACAGGACAGGTATTATCTATCAGTGACGTACAGGACAGGTGTTATTTATCAGTGATGTACAGGACATGTGTTATCTATCATTAAATACAGGACAGGTAATATCTATCAGTGATGTACAGGACAGGTGTTATCTATCAGTGATGTACAGTACAGGTGTTATCTATCAGTGATGTACAGGACAGGTGTTATCTATCAGTGATGTACAGGACAGGTATTATCTATCAGTGACGTGCAGGACAGGTGTTATCTATCAGTGATGTACAGGACAGGTATTATCTATCAGTGATGTACAGGACAGGTGTTATCTATCAGTGATGTACAGGACAGGTGTTATCTATCAGTGATGTACAGGACAGGTGTTATCTATCAGTGATGTACAGGACAGGTGTTATCTATCAGTGATGTACAGGACAGGAATTATCTATCAGTGACGTGCAGGACAGGTGTTATCTATCAGTGATGTATAGGACAGGTATTATCTATCAGTGATGTACAGGACAGGTATTATCTATCAGTGACGTACAGGACAGGTGTTATTTATCAGTGATGTACAGGACATGTGTTATCTATCATTAAATACAGGACAGGTAATATCTATCAGTGATGTACAGGACAGGTGTTATCTATCAGTGATGTACAGTACAGGTGTTATCTATCAGTGATGTACAGGACAGGTGTTATCTATCAGTGATGTACAGGACAGGTATTATCTATCAGTGACGTGCAGGACAGGTGTTATCTATCAGTGATGTACAGGACAGGTATTATCTATCAGTGATGTACAGGACAGGTGTTATCTATCAGTGATGTACAGGACAGGTGTTATCTATCAGTGATGTACAGGACAGGTGTTATCTATCAGTGATGTACAGGACAGGTATTATCTATCAGTGACGTACAGGACAGGTGTTATTTATCAGTGATGTACAGGACATGTGTTATCTATCATTAAATACAGGACAGGTAATATCTATCAGTGATGTACAGGACAGGTGTTATCTATCAGTGATGTACAGGACAGGTGTTATCTATCAGTGATGTGCAGTACAGGTGTTATCTATCAGTGATGTACAGGACAGGTGTTATCTATCAGTGATGTACAGGACAGGTATTATCTATCAGTGACGTGCAGGACAGGTGTTATCTATCAGTGATGTACAGGACAGGTGTTATCTATCAGTGTTGTACAGGACAGGTGTTATCTATCAGTGATGTACAGGACAGGTATTATCTATCAGTGATGTACAGGACAGATGTAATCTATCAGTGATGTACAGGACAGGTGTTATCTATCAGTGATGTACAGGACAGGTGTTATCTATCAGTGATGTACAGGACATGTGTTATCTATCAGTGATGTACAGGAGAGGTATTATCTATCAGTGATGTACAGGACAGGTGTTATCTATCAGTGACGTATAGGACAGGGATTATCTATCAGTAATGTACAGGACAGGTATTATCTATCAGTGACGTACAGGACAGGTATTATCTATCAGTGACGTAGAGGACAGGTGTTATCTATCAGTGACGTACAGGACAGGTGTTATCTATCAGTGACGTACAGGACAGGTGTTATCTATCAGTGACGTATAGGACATGTGTTATCTATCAGTGATGTACAGGACAGGTGTTATCTATCAGTGACGTACAGGACACGTGTTATCTATCAGTGATGTACAGGACAGGTGTTATCCATCAGTGATGTACAGGACAGGTGTTATCTATCAGTGATGTACAGGACAGGTGTTATCTATCAGTGACGTACAGGACAGGTGTTATCTATCAGTAACGTACAGGACAGGTGTTATCTATCAGTGACGAATAGGACAGGTATTGTCTATCAGTGATGTACAGGACAGGTGTTATCTATCAGTGACGTACAGGACAGGTGTTATCTATCAGTGATGTTCAGGACAGGTGTTATCTATCAGTGATGTACAGGACAGGTGTTATCTATCAGTGACGTACAGGACAGGTGTTATCTATCAGTGACGTATAGGACAGGTGTTATCTATCAGTGACGTGCATGATAGGTGTTATCTATCATTGAAGTACAGGACAGGTGTTATCTATCAGTGATGTACAGGACAGGTGTTATCTATCAGTGACGTACAGGACAGGTGTTATCTATCAGTGATGTACAGGACAGGTGTTATCTATCATTAAATACAGGACAGGTATTATCTATCAGTGATGTACAGGACAGGTGTTATCTATCAGTGATGTGCAGGACAGGTGTTATCTATCAGTGACGTACAGGAAAAGGTGTTATCTATCAGTGATGTACAGGACAGGGGTTATCTGTCAGTGATGTACAGGACAGGTGTTATCTATCAGTGATGTACAGGACAGGTATTATCTATCAGTGATGTGCAGGACAGGTGTTATCTATCATTAAAGTACAGGACAGGTGTTATCTATCAGTGATGTACAGGACAGGTGTTATCTATCAGTGATGTACAGGACAGGTGTTATCTATCAGTGATGTACAGGACAGGTGTTATCTATCAGTGATGTACAGGACAGGAATTATCTATCAGTGACGTGCAGGACAGGTGTTATCTATCAGTGATGTATAGGACAGGTATTATCTATCAGTGATGTACAGGACAGGTATTATCTATCAGTGACGTACAGGACAGGTGTTATTTATCAGTGATGTACAGGACATGTGTTATCTATCATTAAATACAGGACAGGTAATATCTATCAGTGATGTACAGGACAGGTGTTATCTATCAGTGATGTACAGTACAGGTGTTATCTATCAGTGATGTACAGGACAGGTGTTATCTATCAGTGATGTACAGGACAGGTATTATCTATCAGTGACGTGCAGGACAGGTGTTATCTATCAGTGATGTACAGGACAGGTATTATCTATCAGTGATGTACAGGACAGGTGTTATCTATCAGTGATGTACAGGACAGGTGTTATCTATCAGTGATGTACAGGACAGGTGTTATCTATCAGTGATGTACAGGACAGGTATTATCTATCAGTGACGTACAGGACAGGTGTTATTTATCAGTGATGTACAGGACATGTGTTATCTATCATTAAATACAGGACAGGTAATATCTATCAGTGATGTACAGGACAGATAATATCTATCAGTGACGTATAGGACAGGTATTATCTATCAGTGATGTGCAGGACAGGTGTTATCTATCATTAAAGTACAGGACAGGTGTTATCTATCAGTGATGTACAGGACAGGTGTTATCTATCAGTGATGTACAGGACAGGTGTTATCTATCAGTGATGTACAGGACAGGTGTTATCTATCAGTGATGTACAGTACAGGTGTTATCTATCAGTGATGTACTGGACAGGTGTTATCTATCAGTGATGTACAGGACAGGTATTATCTATCAGTGACGTGCAGGACAGGTGTTATCTATCAGTGATGTATAGGACAGGTATTATCTATCAGTGATGTACAGGACAGGTGTTATCTATCAGTGACGTACAGGACAGGTGTTATTTATCAGTGATGTACAGGACATGTGTTATCTATCATTAAATACAGGACAGGTAATATCTATCAGTGATGTACAGGACAGGTGTTATCTATCAGTGATGTACAGGACAGGTGTTATCTATCAGTGATGTACAGTACAGGTGTTATCTATCAGTGATGTACAGGACAGGTGTTATCTATCAGTGACGTACAGGACAGGTATTATCTATCAGTGACGTGCAGGACAGGTGTTATCTATCAGTGATGTACAGGACAGGTATTATCTATCAGTGATGTACAGGACAGGTGTTATCTATCAGTGATGTACAGGACAGGTATTATCTATCAGTGATGTACAGGACAGATGTAATCTATCAGTGATGTACAGGACAGGTGTTATCTATCAGTGATGTACAGGACAGGTGTTATCTATCAGTGATGTACAGGACATGTGTCATCTATCAGTGATGTACAGGAGAGGTATTATCTATCAGTGATGTACAGGACAGGTGTTCTCTATCAGTGACGTATAGGACAGGGATTATCTATCAGTAATGTACAGGACAGGTATTATCTATCAGTGACGTACAGGACAGGTATTATCTATCAGTGACGTAGAGGACAGGTGTTATCTATCAGTGACGTACAGGACAGGTGTTATCTATCAGTGATGTACAGGACAGGTATTATCTATCAGTGATGTACAGGACAGATGTAATCTATCAGTGATGTACAGGACAGGTGTTATCTATCAGTGATGTACAGGACAGGTGTTATCTATCAGTGATGTACAGGACAGGTATTATCTATCAGTGACGTACAGGACAGGTGTTATTTATCAGTGATGTACAGGATATGTGTTATCTATCATTAAATACAGGACAGGTAATATCTATCAGTGATGTACAGGACAGGTGTTATCTATCAGTGATGTACAGGACAGGTGTTATCTATCAGTGATGTACAGTACAGGTGTTATCTATCAGTGATGTACAGGACAGGTGTTATCTATCAGTGATGTACAGGACAGGTATTATCTATCAGTGACGTGCAGGACAGGTGTTATCTATCAGTGATGTACAGGACAGGTATTATCTATCAGTGATGTACAGGACAGGTGTTATCTATCAGTGATGTACAGGACAGGTATTATCTATCAGTGATGTACAGGACAGATGTAATCTATCAGTGATGTACAGGACAGGTGTTATCAATCAGTGATGTGCAGGACAGGTGTTATCTATCATTAAAGTACAGGACAGGTGTTATCTATCAGTGATGTACAGGACAGGTGTTATCTATCAGTGATGTACAGGACAGGTATTATCTATCAGTGATGTACAGGACAGGTATTATCTATCAGTGATGTACAGGACAGGTGTTATCTATCATTAAATACAGGACAGGTATTATCTATCAGTGATGTACAGGACAGGTGTTATCTATCAGTGATGTGCAGGACAGGTGTTATCTATCAGTGACGTACAGGAAAAGGTGTTATCTATCAGTGATGTACAGGACAGGGGTTATCTGTCAGTGATGTACAGGACAGGTGTTATCTATCAGTGATGTACAGGACAGGTATTATCTATCAGTGATGTGCAGGACAGGTGTTATCTATCATTAAAGTACAGGACAGGTGTTATCTATCAGTGATGTACAGGACAGGTGTTATCTATCAGTGATGTACAGGACAGGTGTTATCTATCAGTGATGTACAGGACAGGTGTTATCTATCAGTGATGTACAGGACAGGAATTATCTATCAGTGACGTGCAGGACAGGTGTTATCTATCAGTGATGTATAGGACAGGTATTATCTATCAGTGATGTACAGGACAGGTATTATCTATCAGTGACGTACAGGACAGGTGTTATTTATCAGTGATGTACAGGACATGTGTTATCTATCATTAAATACAGGACAGGTAATATCTATCAGTGATGTACAGGACAGGTGTTATCTATCAGTGATGTACAGTACAGGTGTTATCTATCAGTGATGTACAGGACAGGTGTTATCTATCAGTGATGTACAGGACAGGTATTATCTATCAGTGACGTGCAGGACAGGTGTTATCTATCAGTGATGTACAGGACAGGTATTATCTATCAGTGATGTACAGGACAGGTGTTATCTATCAGTGATGTACAGGACAGGTGTTATCTATCAGTGATGTACAGGACAGGTGTTATCTATCAGTGATGTACAGGACAGGTATTATCTATCAGTGACGTACAGGACAGGTGTTATTTATCAGTGATGTACAGGACATGTGTTATCTATCATTAAATACAGGACAGGTAATATCTATCAGTGATGTACAGGACAGATAATATCTATCAGTGACGTATAGGACAGGTATTATCTATCAGTGATGTGCAGGACAGGTGTTATCTATCATTAAAGTACAGGACAGGTGTTATCTATCAGTGATGTACAGGACAGGTGTTATCTATCAGTGATGTACAGGACAGGTGTTATCTATCAGTGATGTACAGGACAGGTGTTATCTATCAGTGATGTACAGTACAGGTGTTATCTATCAGTGATGTACAGGACAGGTGTTATCTATCAGTGATGTACAGGACAGGTATTATCTATCAGTGACGTGCAGGACAGGTGTTATCTATCAGTGATGTATAGGACAGGTATTATCTATCAGTGATGTACAGGACAGGTGTTATCTATCAGTGACGTACAGGACAGGTGTTATTTATCAGTGATGTACAGGACATGTGTTATCTATCATTAAATACAGGACAGGTAATATCTATCAGTGATGTACAGGACAGGTGTTATCTATCAGTGATGTACAGGACAGGTGTTATCTATCAGTGATGTACAGTACAGGTGTTATCTATCAGTGATGTACAGGACAGGTGTTATCTATCAGTGACGTACAGGACAGGTATTATCTATCAGTGACGTGCAGGACAGGTGTTATCTATCAGTGATGTACAGGACAGGTATTATCTATCAGTGATGTACAGGACAGGTGTTATCTATCAGTGATGTACAGGACAGGTATTATCTATCAGTGATGTACAGGACAGATGTAATCTATCAGTGATGTACAGGACAGGTGTTATCTATCAGTGATGTACAGGACAGGTGTTATCTATCAGTGATGTACAGGACATGTGTTATCTATCAGTGATGTACAGGAGAGGTATTATCTATCAGTGATGTACAGGACAGGTGTTATCTATCAGTGATGTGCAGGACAGGTGTTATCTATCAGTGACGTACAGGAAAAGGTGTTATCTATCAGTGATGTACAGGACAGGGGTTATCTGTCAGTGATGTACAGGACAGGTGTTATCTATCAGTGATGTACAGGACAGGTATTATCTATCAGTGATGTGCAGGACAGGTGTTATCTATCATTAAAGTACAGGACAGGTGTTATCTATCAGTGATGTACAGGACAGGTGTTATCTATCAGTGATGTACAGGACAGGTGTTATCTATCAGTGATGTACAGGACAGGTGTTATCTATCAGTGATGTACAGGACAGGAATTATCTATCAGTGACGTGCAGGACAGGTGTTATCTATCAGTGATGTATAGGACAGGTATTATCTATCAGTGATGTACAGGACAGGTATTATCTATCAGTGACGTACAGGACAGGTGTTATTTATCAGTGATGTACAGGACATGTGTTATCTATCATTAAATACAGGACAGGTAATATCTATCAGTGATGTACAGGACAGGTGTTATCTATCAGTGATGTACAGTACAGGTGTTATCTATCAGTGATGTACAGGACAGGTGTTATCTATCAGTGATGTACAGGACAGGTATTATCTATCAGTGACGTGCAGGACAGGTGTTATCTATCAGTGATGTACAGGACAGGTATTATCTATCAGTGATGTACAGGACAGGTGTTATCTATCAGTGATGTACAGGACAGGTGTTATCTATCAGTGATGTACAGGACAGGTGTTATCTATCAGTGATGTACAGGACAGGTATTATCTATCAGTGACGTACAGGACAGGTGTTATTTATCAGTGATGTACAGGACATGTGTTATCTATCATTAAATACAGGACAGGTAATATCTATCAGTGATGTACAGGACAGATAATATCTATCAGTGACGTATAGGACAGGTATTATCTATCAGTGATGTGCAGGACAGGTGTTATCTATCATTAAAGTACAGGACAGGTGTTATCTATCAGTGATGTACAGGACAGGTGTTATCTATCAGTGATGTACAGGACAGGTGTTATCTATCAGTGATGTACAGGACAGGTGTTATCTATCAGTGATGTACAGTACAGGTGTTATCTATCAGTGATGTACAGGACAGGTGTTATCTATCAGTGATGTACAGGACAGGTATTATCTATCAGTGACGTGCAGGACAGGTGTTATCTATCAGTGATGTATAGGACAGGTATTATCTATCAGTGATGTACAGGACAGGTGTTATCTATCAGTGACGTACAGGACAGGTGTTATTTATCAGTGATGTACAGGACATGTGTTATCTATCATTAAATACAGGACAGGTAATATCTATCAGTGATGTACAGGACAGGTGTTATCTATCAGTGATGTACAGGACAGGTGTTATCTATCAGTGATGTACAGTACAGGTGTTATCTATCAGTGATGTACAGGACAGGTGTTATCTATCAGTGACGTACAGGACAGGTATTATCTATCAGTGACGTGCAGGACAGGTGTTATCTATCAGTGATGTACAGGACAGGTATTATCTATCAGTGATGTACAGGACAGGTGTTATCTATCAGTGATGTACAGGACAGGTATTATCTATCAGTGATGTACAGGACAGATGTAATCTATCAGTGATGTACAGGACAGGTGTTATCTATCAGTGATGTACAGGACAGGTGTTATCTATCAGTGATGTACAGGACATGTGTTATCTATCAGTGATGTACAGGAGAGGTATTATCTATCAGTGATGTACAGGACAGGTGTTCTCTATCAGTGACGTATAGGACAGGGATTATCTATCAGTAATGTACAGGACAGGTATTATCTATCAGTGACGTACAGGACAGGTATTATCTATCAGTGACGTAGAGGACAGGTGTTATCTATCAGTGACGTACAGGACAGGTGTTATCTATCAGTGATGTACAGGACAGGTATTATCTATCAGTGATGTACAGGACAGATGTAATCTATCAGTGATGTACAGGACAGGTGTTATCTATCAGTGATGTACAGGACAGGTGTTATCTATCAGTGATGTACAGGACAGGTATTATCTATCAGTGACGTACAGGACAGGTGTTATTTATCAGTGATGTACAGGACATGTGTTATCTATCATTAAATACAGGACAGGTAATATCTATCAGTGATGTACAGGACAGGTGTTATCTATCAGTGATGTACAGGACAGGTGTTATCTATCAGTGATGTACAGTACAGGTGTTATCTATCAGTGATGTACAGGACAGGTGTTATCTATCAGTGATGTACAGGACAGGTATTATCTATCAGTGACGTGCAGGACAGGTGTTATCTATCAGTGATGTACAGGACAGGTATTATCTATCAGTGATGTACAGGACAGGTGTTATCTATCAGTGATGTACAGGACAGGTATTATCTATCAGTGATGTACAGGACAGATGTAATCTATCAGTGATGTACAGGACAGGTGTTATCAATCAGTGATGTGCAGGACAGGTGTTATCTATCATTAAAGTACAGGACAGGTGTTATCTATCAGTGATGTACAGGACAGGTGTTATCTATCAGTGATGTACAGGACAGGTATTATCTATCAGTGATGTACAGGACAGGTATTATCTATCAGTGATGTACAGGACAGGTGTTATCTATCAGTGATGTACAGGACAGGTATTATCTATCAGTGATGTACAGGACAGATGTAATCTATCAGTGATGTACAGGACAGGTGTTATCTATCAGTGATGTACAGGACAGGTGTTATCTATCAGTGATGTACAGGACAGGTATTATCTATCAGTGACGTGCAGGACAGGTGTTATCTGTCAGTGATGTACAGGACAGGTATTATCTATCAGTGATGTACAGGACAGGTGTTATCTATAAGTGATGTACAGGACAGGTATTATCTATCAGTGATGTACAGGACAGATGTAATCTATCAGTGATGTACAGGACAGGTGTTATCTATCAGTGATGTACAGGACAGGTGTTATCTATCAGTGATGTACAGGACATGTGTTATCTATCAGTGATGTACAGGAGAGGTATTATCTATCAGTGATGTACAGGACAGGTATTATCTATCAGTGACGTAGAGGACAGGTGTTATCTATCAGTGACGTACAGGACAGGTGTTATCTATCAGTGACGTACAGGACAGGTGTTATCTATCAGTGACGTAGAGGACATGTGTTATCTATCAGTGATGTACAGGACAGGTGTTATCTATCAGTGACGTACAGGACATGTGTTATCTATCAGTGATGTACAGGACAGGTGTTATCCATCAGTGATGTACAGGACAGGTGTTATCTATCAGTGATGTACAGGACAGGTGTTATCTATCAGTGACGTACAGGACAGGTGTTATCTATCAGTGATGTACAGGACAGGTGTTATCTATCAGTGACGTACAGGACAGGTGTTATCTATCAGTGATGTTCAGGACAGGTGTTATCTATCAGTGATGTACAGGACAGGTGTTATCTATCAGTGACGTACAGGACAGGTGTTATCTATCAGTGACGTATAGGACAGGTGTTATCTATCAGTGACGTGCATGATAGGTGTTATCTATCATTGAAGTACAGGACAGGTGTTATCTATCAGTGATGTACAGGACAGGTGTTATCTATCAGTGACGTACAGGACAGGTGTTATCTATCAGTGATGTACAGGACAGGTGTTATCTATCATTAAATACAGGACAGGTATTATCTATCAGTGATGTACAGGACAGGTGTTATCTATCAGTGATGTGCAGGACAGGTGTTATCTATCAGTGACGTACAGGAAAAGGTGTTATCTATCAGTGATGTACAGGACAGGGGTTATCTGTCAGTGATGTACAGGACAGGTGTTATCTATCAGTGATGTACAGGACAGGTATTATCTATCAGTGATGTGCAGGACAGGTGTTATCTATCATTAAAGTACAGGACAGGTGTTATCTATCAGTGATGTACAGGACAGGTGTTATCTATCAGTGATGTACAGGACAGGTGTTATCTATCAGTGATGTACAGGACAGGTGTTATCTATCAGTGATGTACAGGACAGGAATTATCTATCAGTGACGTGCAGGACAGGTGTTATCTATCAGTGATGTATAGGACAGGTATTATCTATCAGTGATGTACAGGACAGGTATTATCTATCAGTGACGTACAGGACAGGTGTTATTTATCAGTGATGTACAGGACATGTGTTATCTATCATTAAATACAGGACAGGTAATATCTATCAGTGATGTACAGGACAGGTGTTATCTATCAGTGATGTACAGTACAGGTGTTATCTATCAGTGATGTACAGGACAGGTGTTATCTATCAGTGATGTACAGGACAGGTATTATCTATCAGTGACGTGCAGGACAGGTGTTATCTATCAGTGATGTACAGGACAGGTATTATCTATCAGTGATGTACAGGACAGGTGTTATCTATCAGTGATGTACAGGACAGGTGTTATCTATCAGTGATGTACAGGACAGGTGTTATCTATCAGTGATGTACAGGACAGGTATTATCTATCAGTGACGTACAGGACAGGTGTTATTTATCAGTGATGTACAGGACATGTGTTATCTATCATTAAATACAGGACAGGTAATATCTATCAGTGATGTACAGGACAGATAATATCTATCAGTGACGTATAGGACAGGTATTATCTATCAGTGATGTGCAGGACAGGTGTTATCTATCATTAAAGTACAGGACAGGTGTTATCTATCAGTGATGTACAGGACAGGTGTTATCTATCAGTGATGTACAGGACAGGTGTTATCTATCAGTGATGTACAGGACAGGTGTTATCTATCAGTGATGTACAGTACAGGTGTTATCTATCAGTGATGTACAGGACAGGTGTTATCTATCAGTGATGTACAGGACAGGTATTATCTATCAGTGACGTGCAGGACAGGTGTTATCTATCAGTGATGTATAGGACAGGTATTATCTATCAGTGATGTACAGGACAGGTGTTATCTATCAGTGACGTACAGGACAGGTGTTATTTATCAGTGATGTACAGGACATGTGTTATCTATCATTAAATACAGGACAGGTAATATCTATCAGTGATGTACAGGACAGGTGTTATCTATCAGTGATGTACAGGACAGGTGTTATCTATCAGTGATGTACAGTACAGGTGTTATCTATCAGTGATGTACAGGACAGGTGTTATCTATCAGTGACGTACAGGACAGGTATTATCTATCAGTGACGTGCAGGACAGGTGTTATCTATCAGTGATGTACAGGACAGGTATTATCTATCAGTGATGTACAGGACAGGTGTTATCTATCAGTGATGTACAGGACAGGTATTATCTATCAGTGATGTACAGGACAGATGTAATCTATCAGTGATGTACAGGACAGGTGTTATCTATCAGTGATGTACAGGACAGGTGTTATCTATCAGTGATGTACAGGACATGTGTTATCTATCAGTGATGTACAGGAGAGGTATTATCTATCAGTGATGTACAGGACAGGTGTTCTCTATCAGTGACGTATAGGACAGGGATTATCTATCAGTAATGTACAGGACAGGTATTATCTATCAGTGACGTACAGGACAGGTATTATCTATCAGTGACGTAGAGGACAGGTGTTATCTATCAGTGACGTACAGGACAGGTGTTATCTATCAGTGATGTACAGGACAGGTATTATCTATCAGTGATGTACAGGACAGATGTAATCTATCAGTGATGTACAGGACAGGTGTTATCTATCAGTGATGTACAGGACAGGTGTTATCTATCAGTGATGTACAGGACAGGTATTATCTATCAGTGACGTACAGGACAGGTGTTATTTATCAGTGATGTACAGGACATGTGTTATCTATCATTAAATACAGGACAGGTAATATCTATCAGTGATGTACAGGACAGGTGTTATCTATCAGTGATGTACAGGACAGGTGTTATCTATCAGTGATGTACAGTACAGGTGTTATCTATCAGTGATGTACAGGACAGGTGTTATCTATCAGTGATGTACAGGACAGGTATTATCTATCAGTGACGTGCAGGACAGGTGTTATCTATCAGTGATGTACAGGACAGGTATTATCTATCAGTGATGTACAGGACAGGTGTTATCTATCAGTGATGTACAGGACAGGTATTATCTATCAGTGATGTACAGGACAGATGTAATCTATCAGTGATGTACAGGACAGGTGTTATCAATCAGTGATGTGCAGGACAGGTGTTATCTATCATTAAAGTACAGGACAGGTGTTATCTATCAGTGATGTACAGGACAGGTGTTATCTATCAGTGATGTACAGGACAGGTATTATCTATCAGTGACGTGCAGGACAGGTGTTATCTATCAGTGATGTACAGGACAGGTATTATCTATCAGTGATGTACAGGACAGGTGTTATCTATCAGTGATGTACAGGACAGGTATTATCTATCAGTGATGTACAGGACAGGTATTATCTATCAGTGATGTACAGGACAGGTGTTATCTATCAGTGATGTACAGGACAGGTATTATCTATCAGTGATGTACAGGACAGATGTAATCTATCAGTGATGTACAGGACAGGTGTTATCTATCAGTGATGTACAGGACAGGTGTTATCTATCAGTGATGTACAGGACAGGTATTATCTATCAGTGACGTGCAGGACAGGTGTTATCTGTCAGTGATGTACAGGACAGGTATTATCTATCAGTGATGTACAGGACAGGTGTTATCTATAAGTGATGTACAGGACAGGTATTATCTATCAGTGATGTACAGGACAGATGTAATCTATCAGTGATGTACAGGACAGGTGTTATCTATCAGTGATGTACAGGACAGGTGTTATCTATCAGTGATGTACAGGACATGTGTTATCTATCAGTGATGTACAGGAGAGGTATTATCTATCAGTGATGTACAGGACAGGTATTATCTATCAGTGACGTAGAGGACAGGTGTTATCTATCAGTGACGTACAGGACAGGTGTTATCTATCAGTGACGTACAGGACAGGTGTTATCTATCAGTGACGTAGAGGACATGTGTTATCTATCAGTGATGTACAGGACAGGTGTTATCTATCAGTGACGTACAGGACATGTGTTATCTATCAGTGATGTACAGGACAGGTGTTATCCATCAGTGATGTACAGGACAGGTGTTATCTATCAGTGATGTACAGGACAGGTGTTATCTATCAGTGACGTACAGGACAGGTGTTATCTATCAGTGATGTACAGGACAGGTGTTATCTATCAGTGACGTACAGGACAGGTGTTATCTATCAGTGATGTTCAGGACAGGTGTTATCTATCAGTGATGTACAGGACAGGTGTTATCTATCAGTGACGTACAGGACAGGTGTTATCTATCAGTGACGTATAGGACAGGTGTTATCTATCAGTGACGTGCATGATAGGTGTTATCTATCATTGAAGTACAGGACAGGTGTTATCTATCAGTGATGTACAGGACAGGTGTTATCTATCAGTGACGTACAGGACAGGTGTTATCTATCAGTGATGTACAGGACAGGTGTTATCTATCATTAAATACAGGACAGGTATTATCTATCAGTGATGTACAGGACAGGTGTTATCTATCAGTGATGTGCAGGACAGGTGTTATCTATCAGTGACGTACAGGAAAAGGTGTTATCTATCAGTGATGTACAGGACAGGGGTTATCTGTCAGTGATGTACAGGACAGGTGTTATCTATCAGTGATGTACAGGACAGGTATTATCTATCAGTGATGTGCAGGACAGGTGTTATCTATCATTAAAGTACAGGACAGGTGTTATCTATCAGTGATGTACAGGACAGGTGTTATCTATCAGTGATGTACAGTACAGGTGTTATCTATCAGTGATGTACAGGACAGGTATTATCTATCAGTGATGTACAGGACAGATGTAATCTATCAGTGATGTACAGGACAGGTGTTATCTATCAGTGATGTACAGGACAGGTGTTATCTATCAGTGATGTACAGGACAGGTATTATCTATCAGTGACGTGCAGGACAGGTGTTATCTGTCAGTGATGTACAGGACAGGTATTATCTATCAGTGATGTACAGGACAGGTGTTATCTATAAGTGATGTACAGGACAGGTATTATCTATCAGTGATGTACAGGACAGATGTAATCTATCAGTGATGTACAGGACAGGTGTTATCTATCAGTGATGTACAGGACAGGTGTTATCTATCAGTGATGTACAGGACATGTGTTATCTATCAGTGATGTACAGGAGAGGTATTATCTATCAGTGATGTACAGGACAGGTATTATCTATCAGTGACGTAGAGGACAGGTGTTATCTATCAGTGACGTACAGGACAGGTGTTATCTATCAGTGACGTACAGGACAGGTGTTATCTATCAGTGACGTAGAGGACATGTGTTATCTATCAGTGATGTACAGGACAGGTGTTATCTATCAGTGACGTACAGGACATGTGTTATCTATCAGTGATGTACAGGACAGGTGTTATCCATCAGTGATGTACAGGACAGGTGTTATCTATCAGTGATGTACAGGACAGGTGTTATCTATCAGTGACGTACAGGACAGGTGTTATCTATCAGTGATGTACAGGACAGGTGTTATCTATCAGTGACGTACAGGACAGGTGTTATCTATCAGTGATGTTCAGGACAGGTGTTATCTATCAGTGATGTACAGGACAGGTGTTATCTATCAGTGACGTACAGGACAGGTGTTATCTATCAGTGACGTATAGGACAGGTGTTATCTATCAGTGACGTGCATGATAGGTGTTATCTATCATTGAAGTACAGGACAGGTGTTATCTATCAGTGATGTACAGGACAGGTGTTATCTATCAGTGACGTACAGGACAGGTGTTATCTATCAGTGATGTACAGGACAGGTGTTATCTATCATTAAATACAGGACAGGTATTATCTATCAGTGATGTACAGGACAGGTGTTATCTATCAGTGATGTGCAGGACAGGTGTTATCTATCAGTGACGTACAGGAAAAGGTGTTATCTATCAGTGATGTACAGGACAGGGGTTATCTGTCAGTGATGTACAGGACAGGTGTTATCTATCAGTGATGTACAGGACAGGTATTATCTATCAGTGATGTGCAGGACAGGTGTTATCTATCATTAAAGTACAGGACAGGTGTTATCTATCAGTGATGTACAGGACAGGTGTTATCTATCAGTGATGTACAGGACAGGTGTTATCTATCAGTGATGTACAGGACAGGTGTTATCTATCAGTGATGTACAGGACAGGAATTATCTATCAGTGACGTGCAGGACAGGTGTTATCTATCAGTGATGTATAGGACAGGTATTATCTATCAGTGATGTACAGGACAGGTATTATCTATCAGTGACGTACAGGACAGGTGTTATTTATCAGTGATGTACAGGACATGTGTTATCTATCATTAAATACAGGACAGGTAATATCTATCAGTGATGTACAGGACAGGTGTTATCTATCAGTGATGTACAGTACAGGTGTTATCTATCAGTGATGTACAGGACAGGTGTTATCTATCAGTGATGTACAGGACAGGTATTATCTATCAGTGACGTGCAGGACAGGTGTTATCTATCAGTGATGTACAGGACAGGTATTATCTATCAGTGATGTACAGGACAGGTGTTATCTATCAGTGATGTACAGGACAGGTGTTATCTATCAGTGATGTACAGGACAGGTGTTATCTATCAGTGATGTACAGGACAGGTATTATCTATCAGTGACGTACAGGACAGGTGTTATTTATCAGTGATGTACAGGACATGTGTTATCTATCATTAAATACAGGACAGGTAATATCTATCAGTGATGTACAGGACAGGTGTTATCTATCAGTGATGTACAGGACAGGTATTATCTATCAGTGATGTACAGGACAGATGTAATCTATCAGTGATGTACAGGACAGGTGTTATCTATCAGTGATGTACAGGACAGGTGTTATCTATCAGTGATGTACAGGACAGGTATTATCTATCAGTGACGTGCAGGACAGGTGTTATCTGTCAGTGATGTACAGGACAGGTATTATCTATCAGTGATGTACAGGACAGGTGTTATCTATAAGTGATGTACAGGACAGGTATTATCTATCAGTGATGTACAGGACAGATGTAATCTATCAGTGATGTACAGGACAGGTGTTATCTATCAGTGATGTACAGGACAGGTGTTATCTATCAGTGATGTACAGGACATGTGTTATCTATCAGTGATGTACAGGAGAGGTATTATCTATCAGTGATGTACAGGACAGGTATTATCTATCAGTGACGTAGAGGACAGGTGTTATCTATCAGTGACGTACAGGACAGGTGTTATCTATCAGTGACGTACAGGACAGGTGTTATCTATCAGTGACGTAGAGGACATGTGTTATCTATCAGTGATGTACAGGACAGGTGTTATCTATCAGTGACGTACAGGACATGTGTTATCTATCAGTGATGTACAGGACAGGTGTTATCCATCAGTGATGTACAGGACAGGTGTTATCTATCAGTGATGTACAGGACAGGTGTTATCTATCAGTGACGTACAGGACAGGTGTTATCTATCAGTGATGTACAGGACAGGTGTTATCTATCAGTGACGTACAGGACAGGTGTTATCTATCAGTGATGTTCAGGACAGGTGTTATCTATCAGTGATGTACAGGACAGGTGTTATCTATCAGTGACGTACAGGACAGGTGTTATCTATCAGTGACGTATAGGACAGGTGTTATCTATCAGTGACGTGCATGATAGGTGTTATCTATCATTGAAGTACAGGACAGGTGTTATCTATCAGTGATGTACAGGACAGGTGTTATCTATCAGTGATGTACAGTACAGGTGTTATCTATCAGTGATGTACAGGACAGGTGTTATCTATCAGTGATGTACAGGACAGGTATTATCTATCAGTGACGTGCAGGACAGGTGTTATCTATCAGTGATGTATAGGACAGGTATTATCTATCAGTGATGTACAGGACAGGTGTTATCTATCAGTGACGTACAGGACAGGTGTTATTTATCAGTGATGTACAGGACATGTGTTATCTATCATTAAATACAGGACAGGTAATATCTATCAGTGATGTACAGGACAGGTGTTATCTATCAGTGATGTACAGGACAGGTGTTATCTATCAGTGATGTACAGTACAGGTGTTATCTATCAGTGATGTACAGGACAGGTGTTATCTATCAGTGACGTACAGGACAGGTATTATCTATCAGTGACGTGCAGGACAGGTGTTATCTATCAGTGATGTACAGGACAGGTATTATCTATCAGTGATGTACAGGACAGGTGTTATCTATCAGTGATGTACAGGACAGGTATTATCTATCAGTGATGTACAGGACAGATGTAATCTATCAGTGATGTACAGGACAGGTGTTATCTATCAGTGATGTACAGGACAGGTGTTATCTATCAGTGATGTACAGGACATGTGTTATCTATCAGTGATGTACAGGAGAGGTATTATCTATCAGTGATGTACAGGACAGGTGTTCTCTATCAGTGACGTATAGGACAGGGATTATCTATCAGTAATGTACAGGACAGGTATTATCTATCAGTGACGTACAGGACAGGTATTATCTATCAGTGACGTAGAGGACAGGTGTTATCTATCAGTGACGTACAGGACAGGTGTTATCTATCAGTGATGTACAGGACAGGTATTATCTATCAGTGATGTACAGGACAGATGTAATCTATCAGTGATGTACAGGACAGGTGTTATCTATCAGTGATGTACAGGACAGGTGTTATCTATCAGTGATGTACAGGGCAGGTATTATCTATCAGTGACGTACAGGACAGGTGTTATTTATCAGTGATGTACAGGACATGTGTTATCTATCATTAAATACAGGACAGGTAATATCTATCAGTGATGTACAGGACAGGTGTTATCTATCAGTGATGTACAGGACAGGTGTTATCTATCAGTGATGTACAGTACAGGTGTTATCTATCAGTGATGTACAGGACAGGTGTTATCTATCAGTGACGTACAGGACAGGTATTATCTATCAGTGACGTGCAGGACAGGTGTTATCTATCAGTGATGTACAGGACAGGTATTATCTATCAGTGATGTACAGGACAGGTGTTATCTATCAGTGATGTACAGGACAGGTATTATCTATCAGTGATGTACAGGACAGATGTAATCTATCAGTGATGTACAGGACAGGTGTTATCAATCAGTGATGTGCAGGACAGGTGTTATCTATCATTAAAGTACAGGACAGGTGTTATCTATCAGTGATGTACAGGACAGGTGTTATCTATCAGTGATGTACAGGACAGGTATTATCTATCAGTGATGTACAGGACAGGTATTATCTATCAGTGATGTACAGGACAGGTGTTATCTATCAGTGATGTACAGGACAGGTATTATCTATCAGTGATGTACAGGACAGATGTAATCTATCAGTGATGTACAGGACAGGTGTTATCTATCAGTGATGTACAGGACAGGTGTTATCTATCAGTGATGTACAGGACAGGTATTATCTATCAGTGACGTGCAGGACAGGTGTTATCTGTCAGTGATGTACAGGACAGGTATTATCTATCAGTGATGTACAGGACAGGTGTTATCTATAAGTGATGTACAGGACAGGTATTATCTATCAGTGATGTACAGGACAGATGTAATCTATCAGTGATGTACAGGACAGGTGTTATCTATCAGTGATGTACAGGACAGGTGTTATCTATCAGTGATGTACAGGACATGTGTTATCTATCAGTGATGTATAGGAGAGGTATTATCTATCAGTGATGTACAGGACAGGTATTATCTATCAGTGACGTAGAGGACAGGTGTTATCTATCAGTGACGTACAGGACAGGTGTTATCTATCAGTGACGTACAGGACAGGTGTTATCTATCAGTGACGTAGAGGACATGTGTTATCTATCAGTGATGTACAGGACAGGTGTTATCTATCAGTGACGTACAGGACATGTGTTATCTATCAGTGATGTACAGGACAGGTGTTATCCATCAGTGATGTACAGGACAGGTGTTATCTATCAGTGATGTACAGGACAGGTGTTATCTATCAGTGACGTACAGGACAGGTGTTATCTATCAGTGATGTTCAGGACAGGTGTTATCTATCAGTGATGTACAGGACAGGTGTTATCTATCAGTGACGTACAGGACAGGTGTTATCTATCAGTGACGTATAGGACAGGTGTTATCTATCAGTGACGTGCATGATAGGTGTTATCTATCATTGAAGTACAGGACAGGTGTTATCTATCAGTGATGTACAGGACAGGTGTTATCTATCAGTGACGTACAGGACAGGTGTTATCTATCAGTGATGTACAGGACAGGTGTTATCTATCATTAAATACAGGACAGGTATTATCTATCAGTGATGTACAGGACAGGTGTTATCTATCAGTGATGTGCAGGACAGGTGTTATCTATCAGTGACGTACAGGAAAAGGTGTTATCTATCAGTGATGTACAGGACAGGGGTTATCTGTCAGTGATGTACAGGACAGGTGTTATCTATCAGTGATGTACAGGACAGGTATTATCTATCAGTGATGTGCAGGACAGGTGTTATCTATCATTAAAGTACAGGACAGGTGTTATCTATCAGTGATGTACAGGACAGGTGTTATCTATCAGTGATGTACAGGACAGGTGTTATCTATCAGTGATGTACAGGACAGGTGTTATCTATCAGTGATGTACAGGACAGGAATTATCTATCAGTGACGTGCAGGACAGGTGTTATCTATCAGTGATGTATAGGACAGGTATTATCTATCAGTGATGTACAGGACAGGTATTATCTATCAGTGACGTACAGGACAGGTGTTATTTATCAGTGATGTACAGGACATGTGTTATCTATCATTAAATACAGGACAGGTAATATCTATCAG
Organism: Pseudophryne corroboree; assembly: GCF_028390025.1. Taxonomy (NCBI): domain Eukaryota; kingdom Metazoa; phylum Chordata; class Amphibia; order Anura; family Myobatrachidae; genus Pseudophryne; species Pseudophryne corroboree. The sequence continues at coordinate 16,804,029 of NC_086448.1, read as the reverse complement.
TGATGTACAGGACAGGTGTTATCTATCAGTGATGTACAGTACAGGTGTTATCTATCAGTGATGTACAGGACAGGTGTTATCTATCAGTGATGTACAGGACAGGTATTATCTATCAGTGACGTGCAGGACAGGTGTTATCTATCAGTGATGTACAGGACAGGTATTATCTATCAGTGATGTACAGGGCAGGTGTTATCTATCAGTGATGTACAGGACAGGTGTTATCTATCAGTGATGTACAGGACAGGTGTTATCTATCAGTGATGTACAGGACAGGTATTATCTATCAGTGACGTACAGGACAGGTGTTATTTATCAGTGATGTACAGGACATGTGTTATCTATCATTAAATACAGGACAGGTAATATCTATCAGTGATGTACAGGACAGATAATATCTATCAGTGACGTATAGGACAGGTATTATCTATCAGTGATGTGCAGGACAGGTGTTATCTATCATTAAAGTACAGGACAGGTGTTATCTATCAGTGATGTACAGGACAGGTGTTATCTATCAGTGATGTACAGGACAGGTGTTATCTATCAGTGATGTACAGGACAGGTGTTATCTATCAGTGATGTACAGTACAGGTGTTATCTATCAGTGATGTACAGGACAGGTGTTATCTATCAGTGATGTACAGGACAGGTATTATCTATCAGTGACGTGCAGGACAGGTGTTATCTATCAGTGATGTATAGGACAGGTATTATCTATCAGTGATGTACAGGACAGGTGTTATCTATCAGTGACGTACAGGACAGGTGTTATTTATCAGTGATGTACAGGACATGTGTTACCTATCATTAAATACAGGACAGGTAATATCTATCAGTGATGTACAGGACAGGTGTTATCTATCAGTGATGTACAGGACAGGTGTTATCTATCAGTGATGTACAGTACAGGTGTTATCTATCAGTGATGTACAGGACAGGTGTTATCTATCAGTGACGTACAGGACAGGTATTATCTATCAGTGACGTGCAGGACAGGTGTTATCTATCAGTGATGTACAGGACAGGTATTATCTATCAGTGATGTACAGGACAGGTGTTATCTATCAGTGATGTACAGGACAGGTATTATCTATCAGTGATGTACAGGACAGATGTAATCTATCAGTGATGTACAGGACAGGTGTTATCTATCAGTGATGTACAGGACAGGTGTTATCTATCAGTGATGTACAGGACATGTGTTATCTATCAGTGATGTACAGGAGAGGTATTATCTATCAGTGATGTACAGGACAGGTGTTCTCTATCAGTGACGTATAGGACAGGGATTATCTATCAGTAATGTACAGGACAGGTATTATCTATCAGTGACGTACAGGACAGGTATTATCTATCAGTGACGTAGAGGACAGGTGTTATCTATCAGTGACGTACAGGACAGGTGTTATCTATCAGTGATGTACAGGACAGGTATTATCTATCAGTGATGTACAGGACAGATGTAATCTATCAGTGATGTACAGGACAGGTGTTATCTATCAGTGATGTACAGGACAGGTGTTATCTATCAGTGATGTACAGGACAGGTATTATCTATCAGTGACGTACAGGACAGGTGTTATTTATCAGTGATGTACAGGACATGTGTTATCTATCATTAAATACAGGACAGGTAATATCTATCAGTGATGTACAGGACAGGTGTTATCTATCAGTGATGTACAGGACAGGTGTTATCTATCAGTGATGTACAGTACAGGTGTTATCTATCAGTGATGTACAGGACAGGTGTTATCTATCAGTGATGTACAGGACAGGTATTATCTATCAGTGACGTGCAGGACAGGTGTTATCTATCAGTGATGTACAGGACAGGTATTATCTATCAGTGATGTACAGGACAGGTGTTATCTATCAGTGATGTACAGGACAGGTATTATCTATCAGTGATGTACAGGACAGATGTAATCTATCAGTGATGTACAGGACAGGTGTTATCAATCAGTGATGTGCAGGACAGGTGTTATCTATCATTAAAGTACAGGACAGGTGTTATCTATCAGTGATGTACAGGACAGGTGTTATCTATCAGTGATGTACAGGACAGGTATTATCTATCAGTGACGTGCAGGACAGGTGTTATCTATCAGTGATGTACAGGACAGGTATTATCTATCAGTGATGTACAGGACAGGTGTTATCTATCAGTGATGTACAGGACAGGTATTATCTATCAGTGATGTACAGGACAGGTATTATCTATCAGTGATGTACAGGACAGGTGTTATCTATCAGTGATGTACAGGACAGGTATTATCTATCAGTGATGTACAGGACAGATGTAATCTATCAGTGATGTACAGGACAGGTGTTATCTATCAGTGTTGTACAGGACAGGTGTTATCTATCAGTGATGTACAGGACAGGTATTATCTATCAGTGACGTGCAGGACAGGTGTTATCTGTCAGTGATGTACAGGACAGGTATTATCTATCAGTGATGTACAGGACAGGTGTTATCTATAAGTGATGTACAGGACAGGTATTATCTATCAGTGATGTACAGGACAGATGTAATCTATCAGTGATGTACAGGACAGGTGTTATCTATCAGTGATGTACAGGACAGGTGTTATCTATCAGTGATGTACAGGACATGTGTTATCTATCAGTGATGTACAGGAGAGGTATTATCTATCAGTGATGTACAGGACAGGTATTATCTATCAGTGACGTAGAGGACAGGTGTTATCTATCAGTGACGTACAGGACAGGTGTTATCTATCAGTGACGTACAGGACAGGTGTTATCTATCAGTGACGTAGAGGACATGTGTTATCTATCAGTGATGTACAGGACAGGTGTTATCTATCAGTGACGTACAGGACATGTGTTATCTATCAGTGATGTACAGGACAGGTGTTATCCATCAGTGATGTACAGGACAGGTGTTATCTATCAGTGATGTACAGGACAGGTGTTATCTATCAGTGACGTACAGGACAGGTGTTATCTATCAGTGATGTACAGGACAGGTGTTATCTATCAGTGACGTACAGGACAGGTGTTATCTATCAGTGATGTTCAGGACAGGTGTTATCTATCAGTGATGTACAGGACAGGTGTTATCTATCAGTGACGTACAGGACAGGTGTTATCTATCAGTGACGTATAGGACAGGTGTTATCTATCAGTGACGTGCATGATAGGTGTTATCTATCATTGAAGTACAGGACAGGTGTTATCTATCAGTGATGTACAGGACAGGTGTTATCTATCAGTGACGTACATGACAGGTGTTATCTATCAGTGATGTACAGGACAGGTGTTATCTATCATTAAATACAGGACAGGTATTATCTATCAGTGATGTACAGGACAGGTGTTATCTATCAGTGATGTGCAGGACAGGTGTTATCTATCAGTGACGTACAGGAAAAGGTGTTATCTATCAGTGATGTACAGGACAGGGGTTATCTGTCAGTGATGTACAGGACAGGTGTTATCTATCAGTGATGTACAGGACAGGTATTATCTATCAGTGATGTGCAGGACAGGTGTTATCTATCATTAAAGTACAGGACAGGTGTTATCTATCAGTGATGTACAGGACAGGTGTTATCTATCAGTGATGTACAGGACAGGTGTTATCTATCAGTGATGTACAGGACAGGTGTTATCTATCAGTGATGTACAGGACAGGAATTATCTATCAGTGACGTGCAGGACAGGTGTTATCTATCAGTGATGTATAGGACAGGTATTATCTATCAGTGATGTACAGGACAGGTATTATCTATCAGTGACGTACAGGACAGGTGTTATTTATCAGTGATGTACAGGACATGTGTTATCTATCATTAAATACAGGACAGGTAATATCTATCAGTGATGTACAGGACAGGTGTTATCTATCAGTGATGTACAGTACAGGTGTTATCTATCAGTGATGTACAGGACAGGTGTTATCTATCAGTGATGTACAGGACAGGTATTATCTATCAGTGACGTGCAGGACAGGTGTTATCTATCAGTGATGTACAGGACAGGTATTATCTATCAGTGATGTACAGGACAGGTGTTATCTATCAGTGATGTACAGGACAGGTGTTATCTATCAGTGATGTACAGGACAGGTGTTATCTATCAGTGATGTACAGGACAGGTATTATCTATCAGTGACGTACAGGACAGGTGTTATTTATCAGTGATGTACAGGACATGTGTTATCTATCATTAAATACAGGACAGGTAATATCTATCAGTGATGTACAGGACAGGTGTTATCTATCAGTGATGTACAGGACAGGTGTTATCTATCAGTGATGTACAGTACAGGTGTTATCTATCAGTGATGTACAGGACAGGTGTTATCTATCAGTGATGTACAGGACAGGTATTATCTATCAGTGACGTGCAGGACAGGTGTTATCTATCAGTGATGTACAGGACAGGTATTATCTATCAGTGTTGTACAGGACAGGTGTTATCTATCAGTGATGTACAGGACAGGTATTATCTATCAGTGATGTACAGGACAGATGTAATCTATCAGTGATGTACAGGACAGGTGTTATCTATCAGTGATGTACAGGACAGGTGTTATCTATCAGTGACGTATAGGACAGGGATTATCTATCAGTAATGTACAGGACAGGTATTATCTATCAGTGACGTACAGGACAGGTATTATCTATCAGTGACGTAGAGGACAGGTGTTATCTATCAGTGACGTACAGGACAGGTGTTATCTATCAGTGACGTACAGGACAGGTGTTATCTATCAGTGATGTACAGGACAGGTGTTATCTATCAGTGACGTACAGGACAGGTGTTATCTATCAGTGATGTACAGGACAGGTGTTATCTATCATTAAATACAGGACAGGTATTATCTATCAGTGATGTACAGGACAGGTGTTATCTATCAGTGATGTGCAGGACAGGTGTTATCTATCAGTGACGTACAGGAAAAGGTGTTATCTATCAGTGATGTACAGGACAGGGGTTATCTGTCAGTGATGTACAGGACAGGTGTTATCTATCAGTGATGTACAGGACAGGTATTATCTATCAGTGATGTGCAGGACAGGTGTTATCTATCATTAAAGTACAGGACAGGTGTTATCTATCAGTGATGTACAGGACAGGTGTTATCTATCAGTGATGTACAGGACAGGTGTTATCTATCAGTGATGTACAGGACAGGTGTTATCTATCAGTGATGTACAGGACAGGAATTATCTATCAGTGACGTGCAGGACAGGTGTTATCTATCAGTGATGTATAGGACAGGTATTATCTATCAGTGATGTACAGGACAGGTATTATCTATCAGTGACGTACAGGACAGGTGTTATTTATCAGTGATGTACAGGACATGTGTTATCTATCATTAAATACAGGACAGGTAATATCTATCAGTGATGTACAGGACAGGTGTTATCTATCAGTGATGTACAGTACAGGTGTTATCTATCAGTGATGTACAGGACAGGTGTTATCTATCAGTGATGTACAGGACAGGTATTATCTATCAGTGACGTGCAGGACAGGTGTTATCTATCAGTGATGTACAGGACAGGTATTATCTATCAGTGATGTACAGGACAGGTGTTATCTATCAGTGATGTACAGGACAGGTGTTATCTATCAGTGATGTACAGGACAGGTGTTATCTATCAGTGATGTACAGGACAGGTATTATCTATCAGTGACGTACAGGACAGGTGTTATTTATCAGTGATGTACAGGACATGTGTTATCTATCATTAAATACAGGACAGGTAATATCTATCAGTGATGTACAGGACAGATAATATCTATCAGTGACGTATAGGACAGGTATTATCTATCAGTGATGTGCAGGACAGGTGTTATCTATCATTAAAGTACAGGACAGGTGTTATCTATCAGTGATGTACAGGACAGGTGTTATCTATCAGTGATGTACAGGACAGGTGTTATCTATCAGTGATGTACAGGACAGGTGTTATCTATCAGTGATGTACAGTACAGGTGTTATCTATCAGTGATGTACAGGACAGGTGTTATCTATCAGTGATGTACAGGACAGGTATTATCTATCAGTGACGTGCAGGACAGGTGTTATCTATCAGTGATGTATAGGACAGGTATTATCTATCAGTGATGTACAGGACAGGTGTTATCTATCAGTGACGTAGAGGACAGGTGTTATCTATCAGTGACGTACAGGACAGGTGTTATCTATCAGTGACGTACAGGACAGGTGTTATCTATCAGTGACGTAGAGGACATGTGTTATCTATCAGTGATGTACAGGACAGGTGTTATCTATCAGTGACGTACAGGACATGTGTTATCTATCAGTGATGTACAGGACAGGTGTTATCCATCAGTGATGTACAGGACAGGTGTTATCTATCAGTGATGTACAGGACAGGTGTTATCTATCAGTGACGTACAGGACAGGTGTTATCTATCAGTGATGTTCAGGACAGGTGTTATCTATCAGTGATGTACAGGACAGGTGTTATCTATCAGTGACGTACAGGACAGGTGTTATCTATCAGTGACGTATAGGACAGGTGTTATCTATCAGTGACGTGCATGATAGGTGTTATCTATCATTGAAGTACAGGACAGGTGTTATCTATCAGTGATGTACAGGACAGGTGTTATCTATCAGTGACGTACAGGACAGGTGTTATCTATCAGTGATGTACAGGACAGGTGTTATCTATCATTAAATACAGGACAGGTATTATCTATCAGTGATGTACAGGACAGGTGTTATCTATCAGTGATGTGCAGGACAGGTGTTATCTATCAGTGACGTACAGGAAAAGGTGTTATCTATCAGTGATGTACAGGACAGGGGTTATCTGTCAGTGATGTACAGGACAGGTGTTATCTATCAGTGATGTACAGGACAGGTATTATCTATCAGTGATGTACAGGACAGGAGTTATCTATCAGTGATGTACAGGACAGGTATTATCTATCAGTGATGTACAGTACAGGTGTTATCTATCAGTGATGTACAGGACAGGAGTTATCTATCAGTGATGTACAGGACAGGTATTATCTATCAGTGACGTGCAGGACAGGTGTTATCTATCAGTGATGTACAGGACAGGTATTATCTATCAGTGATGTACAGGACAGGTGTTATCTATCAGTGATGTACAGGACAGGTGTTATCTATCAGTGATGTACAGGACAGGTGTTATCTATCAGTGATGTACAGGACAGGTATTATCTATCAGTGACGTACAGGACAGGTGTTATTTATCAGTGATGTACAGGACATGTGTTATCTATCATTAAATACAGGACAGGTAATATCTATCAGTGATGTACAGGACAGATAATATCTATCAGTGACGTATAGGACAGGTATTATCTATCAGTGATGTGCAGGACAGGTGTTATCTATCATTAAAGTACAGGACAGGTGTTATCTATCAGTGATGTACAGGACAGGTGTTATCTATCAGTGATGTACAGGACAGGTGTTATCTATCAGTGATGTACAGGACAGGTGTTATCTATCAGTGATGTACAGTACAGGTGTTATCTATCAGTGATGTACAGGACATGTGTTATCTATCAGTGATGTACAGGACAGGTATTATCTATCAGTGACGTGCAGGACAGGTGTTATCTATCAGTGATGTATAGGACAGGTATTATCTATCAGTGATGTACAGGACAGGTGTTATCTATCAGTGACGTACAGGACAGGTGTTATTTATCAGTGATGTACAGGACATGTGTTATCTATCATTAAATACAGGACAGGTAATATCTATCAGTGATGTACAGGACAGGTGTTATCTATCAGTGATGTACAGGACAGGTGTTATCTATCAGTGATGTACAGTACAGGTGTTATCTATCAGTGATGTACAGGACAGGTGTTATCTATCAGTGACGTACAGGACAGGTATTATCTATCAGTGACGTGCAGGACAGGTGTTATCTATCAGTGATGTACAGGACAGGTATTATCTATCAGTGATGTACAGGACAGGTGTTATCTATCAGTGATGTACAGGACAGGTATTATCTATCAGTGATGTACAGGACAGATGTAATCTATCAGTGATGTACAGGACAGGTGTTATCTATCAGTGATGTACAGGACAGGTGTTATCTATCAGTGATGTACAGGACATGTGTTATCTATCAGTGATGTACAGGAGAGGTATTATCTATCAGTGATGTACAGGACAGGTGTTCTCTATCAGTGACGTATAGGACAGGGATTATCTATCAGTAATGTACAGGACAGGTATTATCTATCAGTGACGTACAGGACAGGTATTATCTATCAGTGACGTAGAGGACAGGTGTTATCTATCAGTGACGTACAGGACAGGTGTTATCTATCAGTGATGTACAGGACAGGTATTATCTATCAGTGATGTACAGGACAGATGTAATCTATCAGTGATGTACAGGACAGGTGTTATCTATCAGTGATGTACAGGACAGGTGTTATCTATCAGTGATGTACAGGACAGGTATTATCTATCAGTGACGTACAGGACAGGTGTTATTTATCAGTGATGTACAGGACATGTGTTATCTATCATTAAATACAGGACAGGTAATATCTATCAGTGATGTACAGGACAGGTGTTATCTATCAGTGATGTACAGGACAGGTGTTATCTATCAGTGATGTACAGTACAGGTGTTATCTATCAGTGATGTACAGGACAGGTGTTATCTATCAGTGATGTACAGGACAGGTATTATCTATCAGTGACGTGCAGGACAGGTGTTATCTATCAGTGATGTACAGGACAGGTATTATCTATCAGTGATGTACAGGACAGGTGTTATCTATCAGTGATGTACAGGACAGGTATTATCTATCAGTGATGTACAGGACAGATGTAATCTATCAGTGATGTACAGGACAGGTGTTATCAATCAGTGATGTGCAGGACAGGTGTTATCTATCATTAAAGTACAGGACAGGTGTTATCTATCAGTGATGTACAGGACAGGTGTTATCTATCAGTGATGTACAGGACAGGTATTATCTATCAGTGACGTGCAGGACAGGTGTTATCTATCAGTGATGTACAGGACAGGTATTATCTATCAGTGATGTACAGGACAGGTGTTATCTATCAGTGATGTACAGGACAGGTATTATCTATCAGTGATGTACAGGACAGGTATTATCTATCAGTGATGTACAGGACAGGTGTTATCTATCAGTGATGTACAGGACAGGTATTATCTATCAGTGATGTACAGGACAGATGTAATCTATCAGTGATGTACAGGACAGGTGTTATCTATCAGTGATGTACAGGACAGGTGTTATCTATCAGTGATGTACAGGACAGGTATTATCTATCAGTGACGTGCAGGACAGGTGTTATCTGTCAGTGATGTACAGGACAGGTATTATCTATCAGTGATGTACAGGACAGGTGTTATCTATAAGTGATGTACAGGACAGGTATTATCTATCAGTGATGTACAGGACAGATGTAATCTATCAGTGATGTACAGGACAGGTGTTATCTATCAGTGATGTACAGGACAGGTGTTATCTATCAGTGATGTACAGGACATGTGTTATCTATCAGTGATGTACAGGAGAGGTATTATCTATCAGTGATGTACAGGACAGGTATTATCTATCAGTGACGTAGAGGACAGGTGTTATCTATCAGTGACGTACAGGACAGGTGTTATCTATCAGTGACGTACAGGACAGGTGTTATTTATCAGTGACGTAGAGGACATGTGTTATCTATCAGTGATGTACAGGACAGGTGTTATCTATCAGTGACGTACAGGACATGTGTTATCTATCAGTGATGTACAGGACAGGTGTTATCCATCAGTGATGTACAGGACAGGTGTTATCTATCAGTGATGTACAGGACAGGTGTTATCTATCAGTGACGTACAGGACAGGTGTTATCTATCAGTGATGTACAGGACAGGTGTTATCTATCAGTGACGTACAGGACAGGTGTTATCTATCAGTGATGTTCAGGACAGGTGTTATCTATCAGTGATGTACAGGACAGGTGTTATCTATCAGTGACGTACAGGACAGGTGTTATCTATCAGTGACGTATAGGACAGGTGTTATCTATCAGTGACGTGCATGATAGGTGTTATCTATCATTGAAGTACAGGACAGGTGTTATCTATCAGTGATGTACAGGACAGGTGTTATCTATCAGTGACGTACAGGACAGGTGTTATCTATCAGTGATGTACAGGACAGGTGTTATCTATCATTAAATACAGGACAGGTATTATCTATCAGTGATGTACAGGACAGGTGTTATCTATCAGTGATGTGCAGGACAGGTGTTATCTATTAGTGACGTACAGGAAAAGGTGTTATCTATCAGTGATGTACAGGACAGGGGTTATCTGTCAGTGATGTACAGGACAGGTGTTATCTATCAGTGATGTACAGGACAGGTATTATCTATCAGTGATGTGCAGGACAGGTGTTATCTATCATTAAAGTACAGGACAGGTGTTATCTATCAGTGATGTACAGGACAGGTGTTATCTATCAGTGATGTACAGGACAGGTGTTATCTATCAGTGATGTACAGGACAGGTGTTATCTATCAGTGATGTACAGGACAGGAATTATCTATCAGTGACGTGCAGGACAGGTGTTATCTATCAGTGATGTATAGGACAGGTATTATCTATCAGTGATGTACAGGACAGGTATTATCTATCAGTGACGTACAGGACAGGTGTTATTTATCAGTGATGTACAGGACATGTGTTATCTATCATTAAATACAGGACAGGTAATATCTATCAGTGATGTACAGGACAGGTGTTATCTATCAGTGATGTACAGTACAGGTGTTATCTATCAGTGATGTACAGGACAGGTGTTATCTATCAGTGATGTACAGGACAGGTATTATCTATCAGTGACGTGCAGGACAGGTGTTATCTATCAGTGATGTACAGGACAGGTATTATCTATCAGTGATGTACAGGACAGGTGTTATCTATCAGTGATGTACAGGACAGGTGTTATCTATCAGTGATGTACAGGACAGGTGTTATCTATCAGTGATGTACAGGACAGGTATTATCTATCAGTGACGTACAGGACAGGTGTTATTTATCAGTGATGTACAGGACATGTGTTATCTATCATTAAATACAGGACAGGTAATATCTATCAGTGATGTACAGGACAGGTGTTATCTATCAGTGATGTACAGGACAGGTGTTATCTATCAGTGATGTACAGTACAGGTGTTATCTATCAGTGATGTACAGGACAGGTGTTATCTATCAGTGATGTACAGGACAGGTATTATCTATCAGTGACGTGCAGGACAGGTGTTATCTATCAGTGATGTACAGGACAGGTATTATCTATCAGTGTTGTACAGGACAGGTGTTATCTATCAGTGATGTACAGGACAGGTATTATCTATCAGTGATGTACAGGACAGATGTAATCTATCAGTGATGTACAGGACAGGTGTTATCTATCAGTGATGTACAGGACAGGTGTTATCTATCAGTGATGTACAGGACATGTGTTATCTATCAGTGATGTACAGGAGAGGTATTATCTATCAGTGATGTACAGGACAGGTGTTATCTATCAGTGACGTATAGGACAGGGATTATCTATCAGTAATGTACAGGACAGGTATTATCTATCAGTGACGTACAGGACAGGTATTATCTATCAGTGACGTAGAGGACAGGTGTTATCTATCAGTGACGTACAGGACAGGTGTTATCTATCAGTGACGTACAGGACAGGTGTTATCTATCAGTGATGTACAGGACAGGTGTTATCTATCAGTGACGTACAGGACAGGTGTTATCTATCAGTGATGTACAGGACAGGTGTTATCTATCATTAAATACAGGACAGGTATTATCTATCAGTGATGTACAGGACAGGTGTTATCTATCAGTGATGTGCAGGACAGGTGTTATCTATCAGTGACGTACAGGAAAAGGTGTTATCTATCAGTGATGTACAGGACAGGGGTTATCTGTCAGTGATGTACAGGACAGGTGTTATCTATCAGTGATGTACAGGACAGGTATTATCTATCAGTGATGTGCAGGACAGGTGTTATCTATCATTAAAGTACAGGACAGGTGTTATCTATCAGTGATGTACAGGACAGGTGTTATCTATCAGTGATGTACAGGACAGGTGTTATCTATCAGTGATGTACAGGACAGGTGTTATCTATCAGTGATGTACAGGACAGGAATTATCTATCAGTGACGTGCAGGACAGGTGTTATCTATCAGTGATGTATAGGACAGGTATTATCTATCAGTGATGTACAGGACAGGTATTATCTATCAGTGACGTACAGGACAGGTGTTATTTATCAGTGATGTACAGGACATGTGTTATCTATCATTAAATACAGGACAGGTAATATCTATCAGTGATGTACAGGACAGGTGTTATCTATCAGTGATGTACAGTACAGGTGTTATCTATCAGTGATGTACAGGACAGGTGTTATCTATCAGTGATGTACAGGACAGGTATTATCTATCAGTGACGTGCAGGACAGGTGTTATCTATCAGTGATGTACAGGACAGGTATTATCTATCAGTGATGTACAGGACAGGTGTTATCTATCAGTGATGTACAGGACAGGTGTTATCTATCAGTGATGTACAGGACAGGTGTTATCTATCAGTGATGTACAGGACAGGTATTATCTATCAGTGACGTACAGGACAGGTGTTATTTATCAGTGATGTACAGGACATGTGTTATCTATCATTAAATACAGGACAGGTAATATCTATCAGTGATGTACAGGACAGATAATATCTATCAGTGACGTATAGGACAGGTATTATCTATCAGTGATGTGCAGGACAGGTGTTATCTATCATTAAAGTACAGGACAGGTGTTATCTATCAGTGATGTACAGGACAGGTGTTATCTATCAGTGATGTACAGGACAGGTGTTATCTATCAGTGATGTACAGGACAGGTGTTATCTATCAGTGATGTACAGTACAGGTGTTATCTATCAGTGATGTACAGGACAGGTGTTATCTATCAGTGATGTACAGGACAGGTATTATCTATCAGTGACGTGCAGGACAGGTGTTATCTATCAGTGATGTATAGGACAGGTATTATCTATCAGTGATGTACAGGACAGGTGTTATCTATCAGTGACGTACAGGACAGGTGTTATTTATCAGTGATGTACAGGACATGTGTTATCTATCATTAAATACAGGACAGGTAATATCTATCAGTGATGTACAGGACAGGTGTTATCTATCAGTGATGTACAGGACAGGTGTTATCTATCAGTGATGTACAGTACAGGTGTTATCTATCAGTGATGTACAGGACAGGTGTTATCTATCAGTGACGTACAGGACAGGTATTATCTATCAGTGACGTGCAGGACAGGTGTTATCTATCAGTGATGTACAGGACAGGTATTATCTATCAGTGATGTACAGGACAGGTGTTATCTATCAGTGATGTACAGGACAGGTATTATCTATCAGTGATGTACAGGACAGATGTAATCTATCAGTGATGTACAGGACAGGTGTTATCTATCAGTGATGTACAGGACAGGTGTTATCTATCAGTGATGTACAGGACATGTGTTATCTATCAGTGATGTACAGGAGAGGTATTATCTATCAGTGATGTACAGGACAGGTGTTCTCTATCAGTGACGTATAGGACAGGGATTATCTATCAGTAATGTACAGGACAGGTATTATCTATCAGTGACGTACAGGACAGGTATTATCTATCAGTGACGTAGAGGACAGGTGTTATCTATCAGTGATGTACAGGACAGGTGTTATCTATCAGTGATGTACAGGACAGGTATTATCTATCAGTGATGTACAGGACAGATGTAATCTATCAGTGATGTACAGGACAGGTGTTATCTATCAGTGATGTACAGGACAGGTGTTATCTATCAGTGATGTACAGGACAGGTATTATCTATCAGTGACGTACAGGACAGGTGTTATTTATCAGTGATGTACAGGACATGTGTTATCTATCATTAAATACAGGACAGGTAATATCTATCAGTGATGTACAGGACAGGTGTTATCTATCAGTGATGTACAGGACAGGTGTTATCTATCAGTGATGTACAGTACAGGTGTTATCTATCAGTGATGTACAGGACAGGTGTTATCTATCAGTGATGTACAGGACAGGTATTATCTATCAGTGACGTGCAGGACAGGTGTTATCTATCAGTGATGTACAGGACAGGTATTATCTATCAGTGATGTACAGGACAGGTGTTATCTATCAGTGATGTACAGGACAGGTATTATCTATCAGTGATGTACAGGACAGATGTAATCTATCAGTGATGTACAGGACAGGTGTTATCAATCAGTGATGTGCAGGACAGGTGTTATCTATCATTAAAGTACAGGACAGGTGTTATCTATCAGTGATGTACAGGACAGGTGTTATCTATCAGTGATGTACAGGACAGGTATTATCTATCAGTGATGTACAGGACAGGTATTATCTATCAGTGATGTACAGGACAGGTGTTATCTATCAGTGATGTACAGGACAGGTATTATCTATCAGTGATGTACAGGACAGATGTAATCTATCAGTGATGTACAGGACAGGTGTTATCTATCAGTGATGTACAGGACAGGTGTTATCTATCAGTGATGTACAGGACAGGTATTATCTATCAGTGACGTGCAGGACAGGTGTTATCTGTCAGTGATGTACAGGACAGGTATTATCTATCAGTGATGTACAGGACAGGTGTTATCTATAAGTGATGTACAGGACAGGTATTATCTATCAGTGATGTACAGGACAGATGTAATCTATCAGTGATGTACAGGACAGGTGTTATCTATCAGTGATGTACAGGACAGGTGTTATCTATCAGTGATGTACAGGACATGTGTTATCTATCAGTGATGTACAGGAGAGGTATTATCTATCAGTGATGTACAGGACAGGTATTATCTATCAGTGACGTAGAGGACAGGTGTTATCTATCAGTGACGTACAGGACAGGTGTTATCTATCAGTGACGTACAGGACAGGTGTTATCTATCAGTGACGTAGAGGACATGTGTTATCTATCAGTGATGTACAGGACAGGTGTTATCTATCAGTGACGTACAGGACATGTGTTATCTATCAGTGATGTACAGGACAGGTGTTATCCATCAGTGATGTACAGGACAGGTGTTATCTATCAGTGATGTACAGGACAGGTGTTATCTATCAGTGACGTACAGGACAGGTGTTATCTATCAGTGATGTACAGGACAGGTGTTATCTATCAGTGACGTACAGGACAGGTGTTATCTATCAGTGATGTTCAGGACAGGTGTTATCTATCAGTGATGTACAGGACAGGTGTTATCTATCAGTGACGTACAGGACATGTGTTATCTATCAGTGACGTATAGGACAGGTGTTATCTATCAGTGACGTGCATGATAGGTGTTATCTATCATTGAAGTACAGGACAGGTGTTATCTATCAGTGATGTACAGGACAGGTGTTATCTATCAGTGACGTACAGGACAGGTGTTATCTATCAGTGATGTACAGGACAGGTGTTATCTATCATTAAATACAGGACAGGTATTATCTATCAATGATGTACAGGACAGGTGTTATCTATCAGTGATGTGCAGGACAGGTGTTATCTATCAGTGACGTACAGGAAAAGGTGTTATCTATCAGTGATGTACAGGACAGGGGTTATCTGTCAGTGATGTACAGGACAGGTGTTATCTATCAGTGATGTACAGGACAGGTATTATCTATCAGTGATGTGCAGGACAGGTGTTATCTATCATTAAAGTACAGGACAGGTGTTATCTATCAGTGATGTACAGGACAGGTGTTATCTATCAGTGATGTACAGGACAGGTGTTATCTATCAGTGATGTACAGGACAGGTGTTATCTATCAGTGATGTACAGGACAGGAATTATCTATCAGTGACGTGCAGGACAGGTGTTATCTATCAGTGATGTATAGGACAGGTATTATCTATCAGTGATGTACAGGACAGGTATTATCTATCAGTGACGTACAGGACAGGTGTTATTTATCAGTGATGTACAGGACATGTGTTATCTATCATTAAATACAGGACAGGTAATATCTATCAGTGATGTACAGGACAGGTGTTATCTATCAGTGATGTACAGTACAGGTGTTATCTATCAGTGATGTACAGGACAGGTGTTATCTATCAGTGATGTACAGGACAGGTATTATCTATCAGTGACGTGCAGGACAGGTGTTATCTATCAGTGATGTACAGGACAGGTATTATCTATCAGTGATGTACAGGACAGGTGTTATCTATCAGTGATGTACAGGACAGGTGTTATCTATCAGTGATGTACAGGACAGGTATTATCTATCAGTGACGTACAGGACAGGTGTTATTTATCAGTGATGTACAGGACATGTGTTATCTATCATTAAATACAGGACAGGTAATATCTATCAGTGATGTACAGGACAGATAATATCTATCAGTGACGTATAGGACAGGTATTATCTATCAGTGATGTGCAGGACAGGTGTTATCTATCATTAAAGTACAGGACAGGTGTTATCTATCAGTGATGTACAGGACAGGTGTTATCTATCAGTGATGTACAGGACAGGTGTTATCTATCAGTGATGTACAGGACAGGTGTTATCTATCAGTGATGTACAGTACAGGTGTTATCTATCAGTGATGTACAGGACAGGTGTTATCTATCAGTGATGTACAGGACAGGTATTATCTATCAGTGACGTGCAGGACAGGTGTTATCTATCAGTGATGTATAGGACAGGTATTATCTATCAGTGATGTACAGGACAGGTGTTATCTATCAGTGACGTACAGGACAGGTGTTATTTATCAGTGATGTACAGGACATGTGTTATCTATCATTAAATACAGGACAGGTAATATCTATCAGTGATGTACAGGACAGGTGTTATCTATCAGTGATGTACAGGACAGGTGTTATCTATCAGTGATGTACAGTACAGGTGTTATCTATCAGTGATGTACAGGACAGGTGTTATCTATCAGTGACGTACAGGACAGGTATTATCTATCAGTGACGTGCAGGACAGGTGTTATCTATCAGTGATGTACAGGACAGGTATTATCTATCAGTGATGTACAGGACAGGTGTTATCTATCAGTGATGTACAGGACAGGTATTATCTATCAGTGATGTACAGGACAGATGTAATCTATCAGTGATGTACAGGACAGGTGTTATCTATCAGTGATGTACAGGACAGGTGTTATCTATCAGTGATGTACAGGACATGTGTTATCTATCAGTGATGTACAGGAGAGGTATTATCTATCAGTGATGTACAGGACAGGTGTTCTCTATCAGTGACGTATAGGACAGGGATTATCTATCAGTAATGTACAGGACAGGTATTATCTATCAGTGACGTACAGGACAGGTATTATCTATCAGTGACGTAGAGGACAGGTGTTATCTATCAGTGACGTACAGGACAGGTGTTATCTATCAGTGATGTACAGGACAGGTATTATCTATCAGTGATGTACAGGACAGATGTAATCTATCAGTGATGTACAGGACAGGTGTTATCTATCAGTGATGTACAGGACAGGTGTTATCTATCAGTGATGTACAGGACAGGTATTATCTATCAGTGACGTACAGGACAGGTGTTATTTATCAGTGATGTACAGGACATGTGTTATCTATCATTAAATACAGGACAGGTAATATCTATCAGTGATGTACAGGACAGGTGTTATCTATCAGTGATGTACAGGACAGGTGTTATCTATCAGTGATGTACAGTACAGGTGTTATCTATCAGTGATGTACAGGACAGGTGTTATCTATCAGTGATGTACAGGACAGGTATTATCTATCAGTGACGTGCAGGACAGGTGTTATCTATCAGTGATGTACAGGACAGGTATTATCTATCAGTGATGTACAGGACAGGTGATATCTATCAGTGATGTACAGGACAGGTATTATCTATCAGTGATGTACAGGACAGATGTAATCTATCAGTGATGTACAGGACAGGTGTTATCAATCAGTGATGTGCAGGACAGGTGTTATCTATCATTAAAGTACAGGACAGGTGTTATCTATCAGTGATGTACAGGACAGGTGTTATCTATCAGTGATGTACAGGACAGGTATTATCTATCAGTGACGTGCAGGACAGGTGTTATCTATCAGTGATGTACAGGACAGGTATTATCTATCAGTGATGTACAGGACAGGTGTTATCTATCAGTGATGTACAGGACAGGTATTATCTATCAGTGATGTACAGGACAGGTATTATCTATCAGTGATGTACAGGACAGGTGTTATCTATCAGTGATGTACAGGACAGGTATTATCTATCAGTGATGTACAGGACAGATGTAATCTATCAGTGATGTACAGGACAGGTGTTATCTATCAGTGATGTACAGGACAGGTGTTATCTATCAGTGATGTACAGGACAGGTATTATCTATCAGTGACGTGCAGGACAGGTGTTATCTGTCAGTGATGTACAGGACAGGTATTATCTATCAGTGATGTACAGGACAGGTGTTATCTATAAGTGATGTACAGGACAGGTATTATCTATCAGTGATGTACAGGACAGATGTAATCTATCAGTGATGTACAGGACAGGTGTTATCTATCAGTGATGTACAGGACATGTGTTATCTATCAGTGATGTACAGGAGAGGTATTATCTATCAGTGATGTACAGGACAGGTATTATCTATCAGTGACGTAGAGGACAGGTGTTATCTATCAGTGACGTACAGGACAGGTGTTATCTATCAGTGACGTACAGGACAGGTGTTATCTATCAGTGACGTAGAGGACATGTGTTATCTATCAGTGATGTACAGGACAGGTGTTATCTATCAGTGACGTACAGGACATGTGTTATCTATCAGTGATGTACAGGACAGGTGTTATCCATCAGTGATGTACAGGACAGGTGTTATCTATCAGTGATGTACAGGACAGGTGTTATCTATCAGTGACGTACAGGACAGGTGTTATCTATCAGTGATGTACAGGACAGGTGTTATCTATCAGTGACGTACAGGACAGGTGTTATCTATCAGTGATGTTCAGGACAGGTGTTATCTATCAGTGATGTACAGGACAGGTGTTATCTATCAGTGACGTACAGGACAGGTGTTATCTATCAGTGACGTATAGGACAGGTGTTATCTATCAGTGACGTGCATGATAGGTGTTATCTATCATTGAAGTACAGGACAGGTGTTATCTATCAGTGATGTACAGGACAGGTGTTATCTATCAGTGACGTACAGGACAGGTGTTATCTATCAGTGATGTACAGGACAGGTGTTATCTATCATTAAATACAGGACAGGTATTATCTATCAGTGATGTACAGGACAGGTGTTATCTATCAGTGATGTGCAGGACAGGTGTTATCTATCAGTGACGTACAGGAAAAGGTGTTATCTATCAGTGATGTACAGGACAGGGGTTATCTGTCAGTGATGTACAGGACAGGTGTTATCTATCAGTGATGTACAGGACAGGTATTATCTATCAGTGATGTGCAGGACAGGTGTTATCTATCATTAAAGTACAGGACAGGTGTTATCTATCAGTGATGTACAGGACAGGTGTTATCTATCAGTGATGTACAGGACAGGTGTTATCTATCAGTGATGTACAGGACAGGTGTTATCTATCAGTGATGTACAGGACAGGAATTATCTATCAGTGACGTGCAGGACAGGTGTTATCTATCAGTGATGTATAGGACAGGTATTATCTATCAGTGATGTACAGGACAGGTATTATCTATCAGTGACGTACAGGACAGGTGTTATTTATCAGTGATGTACAGGACATGTGTTATCTATCATTAAATACAGGACAGGTAATATCTATCAGTGATGTACAGGACAGGTGTTATCTATCAGTGATGTACAGTACAGGTGTTATCTATCAGTGATGTACAGGACAGGTGTTATCTATCAGTGATGTACAGGACAGGTATTATCTATCAGTGACGTGCAGGACAGGTGTTATCTATCAGTGATGTACAGGACAGGTATTATCTATCAGTGATGTACAGGACAGGTGTTATCTATCAGTGATGTACAGGACAGGTGTTATCTATCAGTGATGTACAGGACAGGTGTTATCTATCAGTGATGTACAGGACAGGTATTATCTATCAGTGACGTACAGGACAGGTGTTATTTATCAGTGATGTACAGGACATGTGTTATCTATCATTAAATACAGGACAGGTAATATCTATCAGTGATGTACAGGACAGGTGTTATCTATCAGTGATGTACAGGACAGGTGTTATCTATCAGTGATGTACAGTACAGGTGTTATCTATCAGTGATGTACAGGACAGGTGTTATCTATCAGTGATGTACAGGACAGGTATTATCTATCAGTGACGTGCAGGACAGGTGTTATCTATCAGTGATGTACAGGACAGGTATTATCTATCAGTGTTGTACAGGACAGGTGTTATCTATCAGTGATGTACAGGACAGGTATTATCTATCAGTGATGTACAGGACAGATGTAATCTATCAGTGATGTACAGGACAGGTGTTATCTATCAGTGATGTACAGGACAGGTGTTATCTATCAGTGATGTACAGGACATGTGTTATCTATCAGTGATGTACAGGAGAGGTATTATCTATCAGTGATGTACAGGACAGGTGTTATCTATCAGTGACGTATAGGACAGGGATTATCTATCAGTAATGTACAGGACAGGTATTATCTATCAGTGACGTACAGGACAGGTATTATCTATCAGTGACGTAGAGGACAGGTGTTATCTATCAGTGACGTACAGGACAGGTGTTATCTATCAGTGACGTACAGGACAGGTGTTATCTATCAGTGACGTATAGGACATGTGTTATCTATCAGTGATGTACAGGACAGGTGTTATCTATCAGTGACGTACAGGACACGTGTTATCTATCAGTGATGTACAGGACAGGTGTTATCCATCAGTGATGTACAGGACAGGTGTTATCTATCAGTGATGTACAGGACAGGTGTTATCTATCAGTGACGTACAGGACAGGTGTTATCTATCAGTAACGTACAGGACAGGTGTTATCTATCAGTGACGTATAGGACAGGTATTGTCTATCAGTGATGTACAGGACAGGTGTTATCTATCAGTGACGTACAGGACAGGTGTTATCTATCAGTGATGTTCAGGACAGGTGTTATCTATCAGTGATGTACAGGACAGGTGTTATCTATCAGTGACGTACAGGACAGGTGTTATCTATCAGTGACGTATAGGACATGTGTTATCTATCAGTGATGTACAGGACAGGTGTTATCTATCAGTGACGTACAGGACACGTGTTATCTATCAGTGACGTATAGGACAGGTGTTATCTATCAGTGACGTGCATGATAGGTGTTATCTATCATTGAAGTACAGGACAGGTGTTATCTATCAGTGATGTACAGGACAGGTGTTATCTATCAGTGACGTACAGGACAGGTGTTATCTATCAGTGATGTACAGGACAGGTGTTATCTATCATTAAATACAGGACAGGTATTATCTATCAGTGATGTACAGGACAGGTGTTATCTATCAGTGATGTGCAGGACAGGTGTTATCTATCAGTGACGTACAGGAAAAGGTGTTATCTATCAGTGATGTACAGGACAGGGGTTATCTGTCAGTGATGTACAGGACAGGTGTTATCTATCAGTGATGTACAGGACAGGTATTATCTATCAGTGATGTGCAGGACAGGTGTTATCTATCATTAAAGTACAGGACAGGTGTTATCTATCAGTGATGTACAGGACAGGTGTTATCTATCAGTGATGTACAGGACAGGTGTTATCTATCAGTGATGTACAGGACAGGTGTTATCTATCAGTGATGTACAGGACAGGAATTATCTATCAGTGACGTGCAGGACAGGTGTTATCTATCAGTGATGTATAGGACAGGTATTATCTATCAGTGATGTACAGGACAGGTATTATCTATCAGTGACGTACAGGACAGGTGTTATTTATCAGTGATGTACAGGACATGTGTTATCTATCATTAAATACAGGACAGGTAATATCTATCAGTGATGTACAGGACAGGTGTTATCTATCAGTGATGTACAGTACAGGTGTTATCTATCAGTGATGTACAGGACAGGTGTTATCTATCAGTGATGTACAGGACAGGTATTATCTATCAGTGACGTGCAGGACAGGTGTTATCTATCAGTGATGTACAGGACAGGTATTATCTATCAGTGATGTACAGGACAGGTGTTATCTATCAGTGATGTACAGGACAGGTGTTATCTATCAGTGATGTACAGGACAGGTGTTATCTATCAGTGATGTACAGGACAGGTATTATCTATCAGTGACGTACAGGACAGGTGTTATTTATCAGTGATGTACAGGACATGTGTTATCTATCATTAAATACAGGACAGGTAATATCTATCAGTGATGTACAGGACAGATAATATCTATCAGTGACGTATAGGACAGGTATTATCTATCAGTGATGTGCAGGACAGGTGTTATCTATCATTAAAGTACAGGACATGTGTTATCTATCAGTGATGTACAGGACAGGTGTTATCTATCAGTGATGTACAGGACAGGTGTTATCTATCAGTGATGGACAGGTGTTATCTATCAGTGATGTACAGTACAGGTGTTATCTATCAGTGATGTACAGGACAGGTGTTATCTATCAGTGATGTACAGGACAGGTATTATCTATCAGTGACGTGCAGGACAGGTGTTATCTATCAGTGATGTATAGGACAGGTATTATCTATCAGTGATGTACAGGACAGGTGTTATCTATCAGTGACGTACAGGACAGGTGTTATTTATCAGTGATGTACAGGACATGTGTTATCTATCATTAAATACAGGACAGGTAATATCTATCAGTGATGTACAGGACAGGTGTTATCTATCAGTGATGTACAGGACAGGTGTTATCTATCAGTGATGTACAGTACAGGTGTTATCTATCAGTGATGTACAGGACAGGTGTTATCTATCAGTGACGTACAGGACAGGTATTATCTATCAGTGACGTGCAGGACAGGTGTTATCTATCAGTGATGTACAGGACAGGTATTATCTATCAGTGATGTACAGGACAGGTGTTATCTATCAGTGATGTACAGGACAGGTATTATCTATCAGTGATGTACAGGACAGATGTAATCTATCAGTGATGTACAGGACAGGTGTTATCTATCAGTGATGTACAGGACAGGTGTTATCTATCAGTGATGTACAGGACATGTGTTATCTATCAGTGATGTACAGGAGAGGTATTATCTATCAGTGATGTACAGGACAGGTGTTCTCTATCAGTGACGTATAGGACAGGGATTATCTATCAGTAATGTACAGGACAGGTATTATCTATCAGTGACGTACAGGACAGGTATTATCTATCAGTGACGTAGAGGACAGGTGTTATCTATCAGTGACGTACAGGACAGGTGTTATCTATCAGTGATGTACAGGACAGGTATTATCTATCAGTGATGTACAGGACAGATGTAATCTATCAGTGATGTACAGGACAGGTGTTATCTATCAGTGATGTACAGGACAGGTGTTATCTATCAGTGATGTACAGGACAGGTATTATCTATCAGTGACGTACAGGACAGGTGTTATTTATCAGTGATGTACAGGACATGTGTTATCTATCATTAAATACAGGACAGGTAATATCTATCAGTGATGTACAGGACAGGTGTTATCTATCAGTGATGTACAGGACAGGTGTTATCTATCAGTGATGTACAGTACAGGTGTTATCTATCAGTGATGTACAGGACAGGTGTTATCTATCAGTGATGTACAGGACAGGTATTATCTATCAGTGACGTGCAGGACAGGTGTTATCTATCAGTGATGTACAGGACAGGTATTATCTATCAGTGATGTACAGGACAGGTGTTATCTATCAGTGATGTACAGGACAGGTATTATCTATCAGTGATGTACAGGACAGATGTAATCTATCAGTGATGTACAGGACAGGTGTTATCAATCAGTGATGTGCAGGACAGGTGTTATCTATCATTAAAGTACAGGACAGGTGTTATCTATCAGTGATGTACAGGACAGGTGTTATCTATCAGTGATGTACAGTACAGGTGTTATCTATCAGTGATGTACAGGACAGGTGTTATCTATCAGTGATGTACAGGACAGGTATTATCTATCAGTGACGTGCAGGACAGGTGTTATCTATCAGTGATGTACAGGACAGGTATTATCTATCAGTGATGTACAGGACAGGTGTTATCTATCAGTGATGTACAGGACAGGTATTATCTATCAGTGATGTACAGGACAGATGTAATCTATCAGTGATGTACAGGACAGGTGTTATCTATCAGTGATGTACAGGACAGGTGTTATCTATCAGTGATGTACAGGACAGGTATTATCTATCAGTGACGTGCAGGACAGGTGTTATCTGTCAGTGATGTACAGGACAGGTATTATCTATCAGTGATGTACAGGACAGGTGTTATCTATAAGTGATGTACAGGACAGGTATTATCTATCAGTGATGTACAGGACAGATGTAATCTATCAGTGATGTACAGGACAGGTGTTATCTATCAGTGATGTACAGGACAGGTGTTATCTATCAGTGATGTACAGGACATGTGTTATCTATCAGTGATGTACAGGAGAGGTATTATCTATCAGTGATGTACAGGACAGGTATTATCTATCAGTGACGTAGAGGACAGGTGTTATCTATCAGTGACGTACAGGACAGGTGTTATCTATCAGTGACGTACAGGACAGGTGTTATCTATCAGTGACGTAGAGGACATGTGTTATCTATCAGTGATGTACAGGACAGGTGTTATCTATCAGTGACGTACAGGACATGTGTTATCTATCAGTGATGTACAGGACAGGTGTTATCCATCAGTGATGTACAGGACAGGTGTTATCTATCAGTGATGTACAGGACAGGTGTTATCTATCAGTGACGTACAGGACAGGTGTTATCTATCAGTAACGTACAGGACAGGTGTTATCTATCAGTGACGTATAGGACAGGTATTGTCTATCAGTGATGTACAGGACAGGTGTTATCTATCAGTGACGTACAGGACAGGTGTTATCTATCAGTGATGTTCAGGACAGGTGTTATCTATCAGTGATGTACAGGACAGGTGTTATCTATCAGTGACGTACAGGACAGGTGTTATCTATCAGTGACGTATAGGACAGGTGTTATCTATCAGTGACGTGCATGATAGGTGTTATCTATCATTGAAGTACAGGACAGGTGTTATCTATCAGTGATGTACAGGACAGGTGTTATCTATCAGTGACGTACAGGACAGGTGTTATCTATCAGTGATGTACAGGACAGGTGTTATCTATCATTAAATACAGGACAGGTATTATCTATCAGTGATGTACAGGACAGGTGTTATCTATCAGTGATGTGCAGGACAGGTGTTATCTATCAGTGACGTACAGGAAAAGGTGTTATCTATCAGTGATGTACAGGACAGGGGTTATCTGTCAGTGATGTACAGGACAGGTGTTATCTATCAGTGATGTACAGGACAGGTATTATCTATCAGTGATGTGCAGGACAGGTGTTATCTATCATTAAAGTACAGGACAGGTGTTATCTATCAGTGATGTACAGGACAGGTGTTATCTATCAGTGATGTACAGGACAGGTGTTATCTATCAGTGATGTACAGGACAGGTGTTATCTATCAGTGATGTACAGGACAGGAATTATCTATCAGTGACGTGCAGGACAGGTGTTATCTATCAGTGATGTATAGGACAGGTATTATCTATCAGTGATGTACAGGACAGGTATTATCTATCAGTGATGTACAGGACAGGTGTTATCTATCAGTGATGTACAGGACAGGTATTATCTATCAGTGATGTACAGGACAGATGTAATCTATCAGTGATGTACTGGACAGGTGTTATCAATCAGTGATGTGCAGGACAGGTGTTATCTATCATTAAAGTACAGGACAGGTGTTATCTATCAGTGATGTACAGGACAGGTGTTATCTATCAGTGATGTACAGTACAGGTGTTATCTATCAGTGATGTACAGGACAGGTGTTATCTATCAGTGATGTACAGGACAGGTATTATCTATCAGTGACGTGCAGGACAGGTGTTATCTATCAGTGATGTACAGGACAGGTATTATCTATCAGTGATGTACAGGACAGGTGTTATCTATCAGTGATGTACAGGACAGGTATTATCTATCAGTGATGTACAGGACAGATGTAATCTATCAGTGATGTACAGGACAGGTGTTATCTATCAGTGATGTACAGGACAGGTGTTATCTATCAGTGATGTACAGGACAGGTATTATCTATCAGTGACGTGCAGGACAGGTGTTATCTGTCAGTGATGTACAGGACAGGTATTATCTATCAGTGATGTACAGGACAGGTGTTATCTATAAGTGATGTACAGGACAGGTATTATCTATCAGTGATGTACAGGACAGATGTAATCTATCAGTGATGTACAGGACAGGTGTTATCTATCAGTGATGTACAGGACAGGTGTTATCTATCAGTGATGTACAGGACATGTGTTATCTATCAGTGATGTACAGGAGAGGTATTATCTATCAGTGATGTACAGGACAGGTATTATCTATCAGTGACGTAGAGGACAGGTGTTATCTATCAGTGACGTACAGGACAGGTGTTATCTATCAGTGACGTACAGGACAGGTGTTATCTATCAGTGACGTAGAGGACATGTGTTATCTATCAGTGATGTACAGGACAGGTGTTATCTATCAGTGACGTACAGGACATGTGTTATCTATCAGTGATGTACAGGACAGGTGTTATCCATCAGTGATGTACAGGACAGGTGTTATCTATCAGTGATGTACAGGACAGGTGTTATTTATCAGTGACGTACAGGACAGGTGTTATCTATCAGTAACGTACAGGACAGGTGTTATCTATCAGTGACGTATAGGACAGGTATTGTCTATCAGTGATGTACAGGACAGGTGTTATCTATCAGTGACGTACAGGACAGGTGTTATCTATCAGTGATGTTCAGGACAGGTGTTATCTATCAGTGATGTACAGGACAGGTGTTATCTATCAGTGACGTACAGGACAGGTGTTATCTATCAGTGACGTATAGGACAGGTGTTATCTATCAGTGACGTGCATGATAGGTGTTATCTATCATTGAAGTACAGGACAGGTGTTATCTATCAGTGATGTACAGGACAGGTGTTATCTATCAGTGACGTACAGGACAGGTGTTATCTATCAGTGATGTACAGGACAGGTGTTATCTATCATTAAATACAGGACAGGTATTATCTATCAGTGATGTACAGGACAGGTGTTATCTATCAGTGATGTGCAGGACAGGTGTTATCTATCAGTGACGTACAGGAAAAGGTGTTATCTATCAGTGATGTACAGGACAGGGGTTATCTGTCAGTGATGTACAGGACAGGTGTTATCTATCAGTGATGTACAGGACAGGTATTATCTATCAGTGATGTGCAGGACAGGTGTTATCTATCATTAAAGTACAGGACAGGTGTTATCTATCAGTGATGTACAGGACAGGTGTTATCTATCAGTGATGTACAGGACAGGTGTTATCTATCAGTGATGTACAGGACAGGTGTTATCTATCAGTGATGTACAGGACAGGAATTATCTATCAGTGACGTGCAGGACAGGTGTTATCTATCAGTGATGTATAGGACAGGTATTATCTATCAGTGATGTACAGGACAGGTATTATCTATCAGTGACGTACAGGACAGGTGTTATTTATCAGTGATGTACAGGACATGTGTTATCTATCATTAAATACAGGACAGGTAATATCTATCAGTGATGTACAGGACAGGTGTTATCTATCAGTGATGTACAGTACAGGTGTTATCTATCAGTGATGTACAGGACAGGTGTTATCTATCAGTGATGTACAGGACAAGTATTATCTATCAGTGACGTGCAGGACAGGTGTTATCTATCAGTGATGTACAGGACAGGTATTATCTATCAGTGATGTACAGGACAGGTGTTATCTATCAGTGATGTACAGGACAGGTGTTATCTATCAGTGATGTACAGGACAGGTGTTATCTATCAGTGATGTACAGGACAGGTATTATCTATCAGTGACGTACAGGACAGGTGTTATTTATCAGTGATGTACAGGACATGTGTTATCTATCATTAAATACAGGACAGGTAATATCTATCAGTGATGTACAGGACAGGTGTTATCTATCAGTGATGTACAGGACAGGTGTTATCTATCAGTGATGTACAGTACAGGTGTTATCTATCAGTGATGTACAGGACAGGTGTTATCTATCAGTGATGTACAGGACAGGTATTATCTATCAGTGACGTGCAGGACAGGTGTTATCTATCAGTGATGTACAGGACAGGTATTATCTATCAGTGTTGTACAGGACAGGTGTTATCTATCAGTGATGTACAGGACAGGTATTATCTATCAGTGATGTACAGGACAGATGTAATCTATCAGTGATGTACAGGACAGGTGTTATCTATCAGTGATGTACAGGACAGGTGTTATCTATCAGTGATGTACAGGACATGTGTTATCTATCAGTGATGTACAGGAGAGGTATTATCTATCAGTGATGTACAGGACAGGTGTTATCTATCAGTGACGTATAGGACAGGGATTATCTATCAGTAATGTACAGGACAGGTATTATCTATCAGTGACGTACAGGACAGGTATTATCTATCAGTGACGTAGAGGACAGGTGTTATCTATCAGTGACGTACAGGACAGGTGTTATCTATCAGTGACGTACAGGACAGGTGTTATCTATCAGTGACGTATAGGACATGTGTTATCTATCAGTGATGTACAGGACAGGTGTTATCTATCAGTGACGTACAGGACACGTGTTATCTATCAGTGATGTACAGGACAGGTGTTATCCATCAGTGATGTACAGGACAGGTGTTATCTATCAGTGATGTACAGGACAGGTGTTATCTATCAGTGACGTACAGGACAGGTGTTATCTATCAGTAACGTACAGGACAGGTGTTATCTATCAGTGACGTATAGGACAGGTATTGTCTATCAGTGATGTACAGGACAGGTGTTATCTATCAGTGACGTACAGGACAGGTGTTATCTATCAGTGATGTACAGGACAGGTGTTATCTATCAGTGATGTACAGGACAGGTGTTATCTATCAGTGACGTACAGGACAGGTGTTATCTATCAGTGACGTATAGGACAGGTGTTATCTATCAGTGACGTGCATGATAGGTGTTATCTATCATTGAAGTACAGGACAGGTGTTATCTATCAGTGATGTACAGGACAGGTGTTATCTATCAGTGACGTACAGGACAGGTGTTATCTATCAGTGATGTACAGGACAGGTGTTATCTATCATTAAATACAGGACAGGTATTATCTATCAGTGATGTACAGGACAGGTGTTATCTATCAGTGATGTGCAGGACAGGTGTTATCTATCAGTGACGTACAGGAAAAGGTGTTATCTATCAGTGATGTACAGGACAGGGGTTATCTGTCAGTGATGTACAGGACAGGTATTATCTATCAGTGATGTACAGGACAGGTATTATCTATCAGTGATGTGCAGGACAGGTGTTATCTATCATTAAAGTACAGGACAGGTGTTATCTATCAGTGATGTACAGGACAGGTGTTATCTATCAGTGATGTACAGTACAGGTGTTATCTATCAGTGATGTACAGGACAGGTGTTATCTATCAGTGATGTACAGGACAGGTATTATCTATCAGTGACGTGCAGGACAGGTGTTATCTATCAGTGATGTATAGGACAGGTATTATCTATCAGTGACGTACAGGACAGGTGTTATCTATCAGTGACGTAGACGACATGTGTTATCTATCAGTGACGTAAAGGACAGGTGTTATCTATCAATGACGTGCAGGACAGGTGTTATCTATCAGTGACATACAGGACAGGCGTTATCTATCAGTGATGTACAGGACAGGTGTTATCTATCATTAAATACAGGACAGGTATTATCTATCAGTGATGTACAGGACAGGTGTTATCTATCAGTGATGTACAGGACAGGTGTTATCTATCAGTGACGTACAGGAAAAGGTGTTATCTATCAGTGATGTACAGGACAGGTGTTATCTATCAGTGATGTACAGGACAGGTGTTATCTATCAGTGACGTGCAGGACAGGTGTTATCTATCAGTTATGTACAGGACAGGTGTTATCTATCATTAAATACAGGACAGGTATTATCTATCAGTGATGTACAGGACAGGTGTTATCTATCAGTGATGTACAGGACAGGTGTTATCTATCAGTGACGTACAGGAAAAGGTGTTATCTGTCAGTGATGTACAGGACAGGGGTTATCTATCAGTGACGTACAGGACAGGTGTTATCCATCAGTGATGTACAGGACAGGTGTTATCTATCAGTGACATGCAGGACGGGTGTTCTCTATCAGTGACGTACAGGACAGGTGTTATCTATCAGTGACGTACAGGACAGGTGTTCTCTATCAGTGACGTACAGGACAGGGATTGTCTATCAGTGATGTACAGGACAGGTGTTATCAGAGACGTACAGTACAGGTGTTATCTATCAGTGACGTACAGGACAGGTGTTATCTATCAGTGACGTACAGGACAGGTATTATCTATCAGTGATGTACAGGACTGGTGTTATCTATCAGTGATGTACAGGACTCGTATTATCTATCAGTGATGTACAGGGCAGGTGTTATCTATCAGTGATGTACAGGACAGGTGTTATCTATCAGTGATGTACAGGACAGGTATTATCTATCAGTGATGTACAGGACAGGTGTTATCTATCAGTGATGTACAGGACAGGTATTATCTATCAGTGATGTACAGGACAGGTGTTATCAATCAGTGATGTACAGGACAGGTGTTATCTATCAGTGATGTACAGGACAGGTGTTATCTATCAGTGACGTACAGGACAGGTATTATCTATCAGTGACGTACAGGACAGGTGTTATTTATCAGTGATGTACAGGACATGTGTTATCTATCATTAAATACAGGACAGGTAATATCTATCAGTGATGTACAGGACAGGTGTTATCTATCAGTGATGTACAGGACAGGTGTTATCTATCAGTGATGTACAGTACAGGTGTTATCTATCAGTGATGTACAGGACAGGTGTTATCTATCAGTGATGTACAGGACAGGTATTATCTATCAGTGACGTGCAGGACAGGTGTTATCTATCAGTGATGTACAGGACAGGTATTATCTATCAGTGTTGTACAGGACAGGTGTTATCTATCAGTGATGTACAGGACAGGTATTATCTATCAGTGATGTACAGGACAGATGTAATCTATCAGTGATGTACAGGACAGGTGTTATCTATCAGTGATGTACAGGACAGGTGTTATCTATCAGTGATGTACAGGACATGTGTTATCTATCAGTGATGTACAGGAGAGGTATTATCTATCAGTGATGTACAGGACAGGTGTTATCTATCAGTGACGTATAGGACAGGGATTATCTATCAGTAATGTACAGGACAGGTATTATCTATCAGTGACGTACAGGACAGGTATTATCTATCAGTGACGTAGAGGACAGGTGTTATCTATCAGTGACGTACAGGACAGGTGTTATCTATCAGTGACGTACAGGACAGGTGTTATCTATCAGTGACGTATAGGACATGTGTTATCTATCAGTGATGTACAGGACAGGTGTTATCTATCAGTGACGTACAGGACACGTGTTATCTATCAGTGATGTACAGGACAGGTGTTATCCATCAGTGATGTACAGAACAGGTGTTATCTATCAGTGATGTACAGGACAGGTGTTATCTATCAGTGACGTACAGGACAGGTGTTATCTATCAGTAACGTACAGGACAGGTGTTATCTATCAGTGACGTATAGGACAGGTATTGTCTATCAGTGATGTACAGGACAGGTGTTATCTATCAGTGACGTACAGGACAGGTGTTATCTATCAGTGATGTTCAGGACAGGTGTTATCTATCAGTGATGTACAGGACAGGTGTTATCTATCAGTGACGTACAGGACAGGTGTTATCTATCAGTGACGTATAGGACAGGTGTTATCTATCAGTGACGTGCATGATAGGTGTTATCTATCATTGAAGTACAGGACAGGTGTTATCTATCAGTGATGTACAGGACAGGTGTTATCTATCAGTGACGTACAGGACAGGTGTTATCTATCAGTGATGTACAGGACAGGTGTTATCTATCATTAAATACAGGACAGGTATTATCTATCAGTGATGTACAGGACAGGTGTTATCTATCAGTGATGTACAGGACAGGTATTATCTATCAGTGATGTGCAGGACAGGTGTTATCTATCAGTGACGTACAGGAAAAGGTGTTATCTATCAGTGATGTACAGGACAGGGGTTATCTGTCAGTGATGTACAGGACAGGTGTTATCTATCAGTGATGTACAGGACAGGTATTATCTATCAGTGATGTGCAGGACAGGTGTTATCTATCATTAAAGTACAGGACAGGTGTTATCTATCAGTGATGTACAGGACAGGTGTTATCTATCAGTGATGTACAGGACAGGTGTTATCTATCAGTGATGTACAGGACAGGTGTTATCTATCAGTGATGTACAGGACAGGTGTTATCTATCAGTGATGTACAGGACAGGAATTATCTATCAGTGACGTGCAGGACAGGTGTTATCTATCAGTGATGTATAGGACAGGTATTATCTATCAGTGATGTACAGGACAGGTATTATCTATCAGTGACGTACAGGACAGGTGTTATTTATCAGTGATGTACAGGACATGTGTTATCTATCATTAAATACAGGACAGGTAATATCTATCAGTGATGTACAGGACAGGTGTTATCTATCAGTGATGTACAGTACAGGTGTTATCTATCAGTGATGTACAGGACAGGTGTTATCTATCAGTGATGTACAGGACAGGTATTATCTATCAGTGACGTGCAGGACAGGTGTTATCTATCAGTGATGTACAGGACAGGTATTATCTATCAGTGATGTACAGGACAGGTGTTATCTATCAGTGATGTACAGGACAGGTGTTATCTATCAGTGATGTACAGGACAGGTGTTATCTATCAGTGATGTACAGGACAGGTATTATCTATCAGTGACGTACAGGACAGGTGTTATTTATCAGTGATGTACAGGACATGTGTTATCTATCATTAAATACAGGACAGGTAATATCTATCAGTGATGTACAGGACAGATAATATCTATCAGTGACGTATAGGACAGATATTATCTATCAGTGATGTGCAGGACAGGTGTTATCTATCATTAAAGTACAGGACAGGTGTTATCTATCAGTGATGTACAGGACAGGTGTTATCTATCAGTGATGTACAGGACAGGTGTTATCTATCAGTGATGTACAGGACAGGTGTTATCTATCAGTGATGTACAGTACAGGTGTTATCTATCAGTGATGTACAGGACAGGTGTTATCTATCAGTGATGTACAGAACAGGTATTATCTATCAGTGACGTGCAGGACAGGTGTTATCTATCAGTGATGTATAGGACAGGTATTATCTATCAGTGATGTACAGGACAGGTGTTATCTATCAGTGACGTACAGGACAGGTGTTATTTATCAGTGATGTACAGGACATGTGTTATCTAGCATTAAATACAGGACAGGTAATATCTATCAGTGATGTACAGGACAGGTGTTATCTATCAGTGATGTACAGGACATGTGTTATCTATCAGTGATGTACAGGAGAGGTATTATCTATCAGTGATGTACAGGACAGGTGTTATCTATCAGTGACGTATAGGACAGGGATTATCTATCAGTAATGTACAGGACAGGTATTATCTATCAGTGACGTACAGGACAGGTATTATCTATCAGTGACGTAGAGGACAGGTGTTATCTATCAGTGACGTACAGGACAGGTGTTATCTATCAGTGACGTACAGGACAGGTGTTATCTATCAGTGACGTATAGGACATGTGTTATCTATCAGTGATGTACAGGACAGGTGTTATCTATCAGTGACGTACAGGACACGTGTTATCTATCAGTGATGTACAGGACAGGTGTTATCCATCAGTGATGTACAGGACAGGTGTTATCTATCAGTGATGTACAGGACAGGTGTTATCTATCAGTGACGTACAGGACAGGTGTTATCTATCAGTAACGTACAGGACAGGTGTTATCTATCAGTGAC
This sequence comes from Pseudophryne corroboree, assembly GCF_028390025.1. Lineage (NCBI taxonomy): Eukaryota > Metazoa > Chordata > Amphibia > Anura > Myobatrachidae > Pseudophryne > Pseudophryne corroboree. Next base: position 16,769,672 of record NC_086448.1, on the reverse strand, counting down.
GTATAGGACAGGTATTGTCTATCAGTGATGTACAGGACAGGTGTTATCTATCAGTGACGTACAGGACAGGTGTTATCTATCAGTGATGTTCAGGACAGGTGTTATCTATCAGTGATGTACAGGACAGGTGTTATCTATCAGTGACGTACAGGACAGGTGTTATCTATCAGTGACGTATAGGACAGGTGTTATCTATCAGTGACGTGCATGATAGGTGTTATCTATCATTGAAGTACAGGACAGGTGTTATCTATCAGTGATGTACAGGACAGGTGTTATCTATCAGTGACGTACAGGACAGGTGTTATCTATCAGTGATGTACAGGACAGGTGTTATCTATCATTAAATACAGGACAGGTATTATCTATCAGTGATGTACAGGACAGGTGTTATCTATCAGTGATGTGCAGGACAGGTGTTATCTATCAGTGACGTACAGGAAAAGGTGTTATCTATCAGTGATGTACAGGACAGGGGTTATCTGTCAGTGATGTACAGGACAGGTGTTATCTATCAGTGATGTACAGGACAGGTATTATCTATCAGTGATGTGCAGGACAGGTGTTATCTATCATTAAAGTACAGGACAGGTGTTATCTATCAGTGATGTACAGGACAGGTGTTATCTATCAGTGATGTACAGGACAGGTGTTATCTATCAGTGATGTACAGGACAGGTGTTATCTATCAGTGATGTACAGGACAGGAATTATCTATCAGTGACGTGCAGGACAGGTGTTATCTATCAGTGATGTATAGGACAGGTATTATCTATCAGTGATGTACAGGACAGGTATTATCTATCAGTGACGTACAGGACAGGTGTTATTTATCAGTGATGTACAGGACATGTGTTATCTATCATTAAATACAGGACAGGTAATATCTATCAGTGATGTACAGGACAGGTGTTATCTATCAGTGATGTACAGTACAGGTGTTATCTATCAGTGATGTACAGGACAGGTGTTATCTATCAGTGATGTACAGGACAGGTATTATCTATCAGTGACGTGCAGGACAGGTGTTATCTATCAGTGATGTACAGGACAGGTATTATCTATCAGTGATGTACAGGACAGGTGTTATCTATCAGTGATGTACAGGACAGGTGTTATCTATCAGTGATGTACAGGACAGGTGTTATCTATCAGTGATGTACAGGACAGGTATTATCTATCAGTGACGTACAGGACAGGTGTTATTTATCAGTGATGTACAGGACATGTGTTATCTATCATTAAATACAGGACAGGTAATATCTATCAGTGATGTACAGGACAGGTGTTATCTATCAGTGATGTACAGGACAGGTGTTATCTATCAGTGATGTACAGTACAGGTGTTATCTATCAGTGATGTACAGGACAGGTGTTATCTATCAGTGATGTACAGGACAGGTATTATCTATCAGTGACGTGCAGGACAGGTGTTATCTATCAGTGATGTACAGGACAGGTATTATCTATCAGTGTTGTACAGGACAGGTGTTATCTATCAGTGATGTACAGGACAGGTATTATCTATCAGTGATGTACAGGACAGATGTAATCTATCAGTGATGTACAGGACAGGTGTTATCTATCAGTGATGTACAGGACAGGTGTTATCTATCAGTGATGTACAGGACATGTGTTATCTATCAGTGATGTACAGGAGAGGTATTATCTATCAGTGATGTACAGGACAGGTGTTATCTATCAGTGACGTATAGGACAGGGATTATCTATCAGTAATGTACAGGACAGGTATTATCTATCAGTGACGTACAGGACAGGTATTATCTATCAGTGACGTAGAGGACAGGTGTTATCTATCAGTGACGTACAGGACAGGTGTTATCTATCAGTGACGTACAGGACAGGTGTTATCTATCAGTGACGTATAGGACATGTGTTATCTATCAGTGATGTACAGGACAGGTGTTATCTATCAGTGACGTACAGGACACGTGTTATCTATCAGTGATGTACAGGACAGGTGTTATCCATCAGTGATGTACAGAACAGGTGTTATCTATCAGTGATGTACAGGACAGGTGTTATCTATCAGTGACGTACAGGACAGGTGTTATCTATCAGTAACGTACAGGACAGGTGTTATCTATCAGTGACGTATAGGACAGGTATTGTCTATCAGTGATGTACAGGACAGGTGTTATCTATCAGTGACGTACAGGACAGGTGTTATCTATCAGTGATGTTCAGGACAGGTGTTATCTATCAGTGATGTACAGGACAGGTGTTATCTATCAGTGACGTACAGGACAGGTGTTATCTATCAGTGACGTATAGGACAGGTATTATCTATCAGTGACGTGCATGATAGGTGTTATCTATCATTGAAGTACAGGACAGGTGTTATCTATCAGTGATGTACAGGACAGGTGTTATCTATCAGTGACGTACAGGACAGGTGTTATCTATCAGTGATGTACAGGACAGGTGTTATCTATCATTAAATACAGGACAGGTATTATCTATCAGTGATGTACAGGACAGGTGTTATCTATCAGTGATGTACAGGACAGGTATTATCTATCAGTGATGTGCAGGACAGGTGTTATCTATCAGTGACGTACAGGAAAAGGTGTTATCTATCAGTGATGTACAGGACAGGGGTTATCTGTCAGTGATGTACAGGACAGGTGTTATCTATCAGTGATGTACAGGACAGGTATTATCTATCAGTGATGTGCAGGACAGGTGTTATCTATCATTAAAGTACAGGACAGGTGTTATCTATCAGTGATGTACAGGACAGGTGTTATCTATCAGTGATGTACAGGACAGGTGTTATCTATCAGTGATGTACAGGACAGGTGTTATCTATCAGTGATGTACAGGACAGGTGTTATCTATCAGTGATGTACAGGACAGGAATTATCTATCAGTGACGTGCAGGACAGGTGTTATCTATCAGTGATGTATAGGACAGGTATTATCTATCAGTGATGTACAGGACAGGTATTATCTATCAGTGACGTACAGGACAGGTGTTATTTATCAGTGATGTACAGGACATGTGTTATCTATCATTAAATACAGGACAGGTAATATCTATCAGTGATGTACAGGACAGGTGTTATCTATCAGTGATGTACAGTACAGGTGTTATCTATCAGTGATGTACAGGACAGGTGTTATCTATCAGTGATGTACAGGACAGGTATTATCTATCAGTGACGTGCAGGACAGGTGTTATCTATCAGTGATGTACAGGACAGGTATTATCTATCAGTGATGTACAGGACAGGTGTTATCTATCAGTGATGTACAGGACAGGTGTTATCTATCAGTGATGTACAGGACAGGTGTTATCTATCAGTGATGTACAGGACAGGTATTATCTATCAGTGACGTACAGGACAGGTGTTATTTATCAGTGATGTACAGGACATGTGTTATCTATCATTAAATACAGGACAGGTAATATCTATCAGTGATGTACAGGACAGATAATATCTATCAGTGACGTATAGGACAGATATTATCTATCAGTGATGTGCAGGACAGGTGTTATCTATCATTAAAGTACAGGACAGGTGTTATCTATCAGTGATGTACAGGACAGGTGTTATCTATCAGTGATGTACAGGACAGGTGTTATCTATCAGTGATGTACAGGACAGGTGTTATCTATCAGTGATGTACAGTACAGGTGTTATCTATCAGTGATGTACAGGACAGGTGTTATCTATCAGTGATGTACAGAACAGGTATTATCTATCAGTGACGTGCAGGACAGGTGTTATCTATCAGTGATGTATAGGACAGGTATTATCTATCAGTGATGTACAGGACAGGTGTTATCTATCAGTGACGTACAGGACAGGTGTTATTTATCAGTGATGTACAGGACATGTGTTATCTAGCATTAAATACAGGACAGGTAATATCTATCAGTGATGTACAGGACAGGTGTTATCTATCAGTGATGTACAGGACATGTGTTATCTATCAGTGATGTACAGGAGAGGTATTATCTATCAGTGATGTACAGGACAGGTGTTATCTATCAGTGACGTATAGGACAGGGATTATCTATCAGTAATGTACAGGACAGGTATTATCTATCAGTGACGTACAGGACAGGTATTATCTATCAGTGACGTAGAGGACAGGTGTTATCTATCAGTGACGTACAGGACAGGTGTTATCTATCAGTGACGTACAGGACAGGTGTTATCTATCAGTGACGTATAGGACATGTGTTATCTATCAGTGATGTACAGGACAGGTGTTATCTATCAGTGACGTACAGGACACGTGTTATCTATCAGTGATGTACAGGACAGGTGTTATCCATCAGTGATGTACAGGACAGGTGTTATCTATCAGTGATGTACAGGACAGGTGTTATCTATCAGTGACGTACAGGACAGGTGTTATCTATCAGTAACGTACAGGACAGGTGTTATCTATCAGTGACGTATAGGACAGGTATTGTCTATCAGTGATGTACAGGACAGGTGTTATCTATCAGTGACGTACAGGACAGGTGTTATCTATCAGTGATGTTCAGGACAGGTGTTATCTATCAGTGATGTACAGGACAGGTGTTATCTATCAGTGACGTACAGGACAGGTGTTATCTATCAGTGACGTATAGGACAGGTGTTATCTATCAGTGACGTGCATGATAGGTGTTATCTATCATTGAAGTACAGGACAGGTGTTATCTATCAGTGATGTACAGGACAGGTGTTATCTATCAGTGACGTACAGGACAGGTGTTATCTATCAGTGATGTACAGGACAGGTGTTATCTATCAGTGATGTGCAGGACAGGTGTTATCTATCAGTGACGTACAGGAAAAGGTGTTATCTATCAGTGATGTACAGGACAGGGGTTATCTGTCAGTGATGTACAGGACAGGTGTTATCTATCAGTGATGTACAGGACAGGTATTATCTATCAGTGATGTGCAGGACAGGTGTTATCTATCATTAAAGTACAGGACAGGTGTTATCTATCAGTGATGTACAGGACAGGTGTTATCTATCAGTGATGTACAGGACAGGTGTTATCTATCAGTGATGTACAGGACAGGTGTTATCTATCAGTGATGTACAGGACAGGAATTATCTATCAGTGACGTGCAGGACAGGTGTTATCTATCAGTGATGTATAGGACAGGTATTATCTATCAGTGATGTACAGGACAGGTATTATCTATCAGTGACGTACAGGACAGGTGTTATTTATCAGTGATGTACAGGACATGTGTTATCTATCATTAAATACAGGACAGGTAATATCTATCAGTGATGTACAGGACAGGTGTTATCTATCAGTGATGTACAGTACAGGTGTTATCTATCAGTGATGTACAGGACAGGTGTTATCTATCAGTGATGTACAGGACAGGTATTATCTATCAGTGACGTGCAGGACAGGTGTTATCTATCAGTGATGTACAGGACAGGTATTATCTATCAGTGATGTACAGGACAGGTGTTATCTATCAGTGATGTACAGGACAGGTGTTATCTATCAGTGATGTACAGGACAGGTGTTATCTATCAGTGATGTACAGGACAGGTATTATCTATCAGTGACGTACAGGACAGGTGTTATTTATCAGTGATGTACAGGACATGTGTTATCTATCATTAAATACAGGACAGGTAATATCTATCAGTGATGTACAGGACAGATAATATCTATCAGTGACGTATAGGACAGGTATTATCTATCAGTGATGTGCAGGACAGGTGTTATCTATCATTAAAGTACAGGACAGGTGTTATCTATCAGTGATGTACAGGACAGGTGTTATCTATCAGTGATGTACAGGACAGGTGTTATCTATCAGTGATGTACAGGACAGGTGTTATCTATCAGTGATGTACAGTACAGGTGTTATCTATCAGTGATGTACAGGACAGGTGTTATCTATCAGTGATGTACAGAACAGGTATTATCTATCAGTGACGTGCAGGACAGGTGTTATCTATCAGTGATGTATAGGACAGGTATTATCTATCAGTGATGTACAGGACAGGTGTTATCTATCAGTGACGTACAGGACAGGTGTTATTTATCAGTGATGTACAGGACATGTGTTATCTATCATTAAATACAGGACAGGTAATATCTATCAGTGATGTACAGGACAGGTGTTATCTATCAGTGATGTACAGGACATGTGTTATCTATCAGTGATGTACAGGAGAGGTATTATCTATCAGTGATGTACAGGACAGGTGTTATCTATCAGTGACGTATAGGACAGGGATTATCTATCAGTAATGTACAGGACAGGTATTATCTATCAGTGACGTACAGGACAGGTATTATCTATCAGTGACGTAGAGGACAGGTGTTATCTATCAGTGACGTACAGGACAGGTGTTATCTATCAGTGACGTACAGGACAGGTGTTATCTATCAGTGACGTATAGGACATGTGTTATCTATCAGTGATGTACAGGACAGGTGTTATCTATCAGTGACGTACAGGACACGTGTTATCTATCAGTGATGTACAGGACAGGTGTTATCCATCAGTGATGTACAGGACAGGTGTTATCTATCAGTGATGTACAGGACAGGTGTTATCTATCAGTGACGTACAGGACAGGTGTTATCTATCAGTAACGTACAGGACAGGTGTTATCTATCAGTGACGTATAGGACAGGTATTGTCTATCAGTGATGTACAGGACAGGTGTTATCTATCAGTGACGTACAGGACAGGTGTTATCTATCAGTGATGTTCAGGACAGGTGTTATCTATCAGTGATGTACAGGACAGGTGTTATCTATCAGTGACGTACAGGACAGGTGTTATCTATCAGTGACGTATAGGACAGGTGTTATCTATCAGTGACGTGCATGATAGGTGTTATCTATCATTGAAGTACAGGACAGGTGTTATCTATCAGTGATGTACAGGACAGGTGTTATCTATCAGTGACGTACAGGACAGGTGTTATCTATCAGTGATGTACAGGACAGGTGTTATCTATCATTAAATACAGGACAGGTATTATCTATCAGTGATGTACAGGACAGGTGTTATCTATCAGTGATGTGCAGGACAGGTGTTATCTATCAGTGACGTACAGGAAAAGGTGTTATCTATCAGTGATGTACAGGACAGGGGTTATCTGTCAGTGATGTACAGGACAGGTGTTATCTATCAGTGATGTACAGGACAGGTATTATCTATCAGTGATGTGCAGGACAGGTGTTATCTATCATTAAAGTACAGGACAGGTGTTATCTATCAGTGATGTACAGGACAGGTGTTATCTATCAGTGATGTACAGGACAGGTGTTATCTATCAGTGATGTACAGGACAGGTGTTATCTATCAGTGATGTACAGGACAGGAATTATCTATCAGTGACGTGCAGGACAGGTGTTATCTATCAGTGATGTATAGGACAGGTATTATCTATCAGTGATGTACAGGACAGGTATTATCTATCAGTGACGTACAGGACAGGTGTTATTTATCAGTGATGTACAGGACATGTGTTATCTATCATTAAATACAGGACAGGTAATATCTATCAGTGATGTACAGGACAGGTGTTATCTATCAGTGATGTACAGTACAGGTGTTATCTATCAGTGATGTACAGGACAGGTGTTATCTATCAGTGATGTACAGGACAGGTATTATCTATCAGTGACGTGCAGGACAGGTGTTATCTATCAGTGATGTACAGGACAGGTATTATCTATCAGTGATGTACAGGACAGGTGTTATCTATCAGTGATGTACAGGACAGGTGTTATCTATCAGTGATGTACAGGACAGGTGTTATCTATCAGTGATGTACAGGACAGGTATTATCTATCAGTGACGTACAGGACAGGTGTTATTTATCAGTGATGTACAGGACATGTGTTATCTATCATTAAATACAGGACAGGTAATATCTATCAGTGATGTACAGGACAGATAATATCTATCAGTGACGTATAGGACAGGTATTATCTATCAGTGATGTGCAGGACAGGTGTTATCTATCATTAAAGTACAGGACAGGTGTTATCTATCAGTGATGTACAGGACAGGTGTTATCTATCAGTGATGTACAGGACAGGTGTTATCTATCAGTGATGTACAGGACAGGTGTTATCTATCAGTGATGTACAGTACAGGTGTTATCTATCAGTGATGTACAGGACAGGTGTTATCTATCAGTGATGTACAGGACAGGTATTATCTATCAGTGACGTGCAGGACAGGTGTTATCTATCAGTGATGTATAGGACAGGTATTATCTATCAGTGATGTACAGGACAGGTGTTATCTATCAGTGACGTACAGGACAGGTGTTATTTATCAGTGATGTACAGGACATGTGTTATCTATCATTAAATACAGGACAGGTAATATCTATCAGTGATGTACAGGACAGGTGTTATCTATCAGTGATGTACAGGACAGGTGTTATCTATCAGTGATGTACAGTACAGGTGTTATCTATCAGTGATGTACAGGACAGGTGTTATCTATCAGTGACGTACAGGACAGGTATTATCTATCAGTGACGTGCAGGACAGGTGTTATCTATCAGTGATGTACAGGACAGGTATTATCTATCAGTGATGTACAGGACAGGTGTTATCTATCAGTGATGTACAGGACAGGTATTATCTATCAGTGATGTACAGGACAGATGTAATCTATCAGTGATGTACAGGACAGGTGTTATCTATCAGTGATGTACAGGACAGGTGTTATCTATCAGTGATGTACAGGACATGTGTTATCTATCAGTGATGTACAGGAGAGGTATTATCTATCAGTGATGTACAGGACAGGTGTTCTCTATCAGTGACGTATAGGACAGGGATTATCTATCAGTAATGTACAGGACAGGTATTATCTATCAGTGACGTACAGGACAGGTATTATCTATCAGTGACGTAGAGGACAGGTGTTATCTATCAGTGACGTACAGGACAGGTGTTATCTATCAGTGATGTACAGGACAGGTATTATCTATCAGTGATGTACAGGACAGATGTAATCTATCAGTGATGTACAGGACAGGTGTTATCTATCAGTGATGTACAGGACAGGTGTTATCTATCAGTGATGTACAGGACAGGTATTATCTATCAGTGACGTACAGGACAGGTGTTATTTATCAGTGATGTACAGGACATGTGTTATCTATCATTAAATACAGGACAGGTAATATCTATCAGTGATGTACAGGACAGGTGTTATCTATCAGTGATGTACAGGACAGGTGTTATCTATCAGTGATGTACAGTACAGGTGTTATCTATCAGTGATGTACAGGACAGGTGTTATCTATCAGTGATGTACAGGACAGGTATTATCTATCAGTGACGTGCAGGACAGGTGTTATCTATCAGTGATGTACAGGACAGGTATTATCTATCAGTGATGTACAGGACAGGTGTTATCTATCAGTGATGTACAGGACAGGTATTATCTATCAGTGATGTACAGGACAGATGTAATCTATCAGTGATGTACAGGACAGGTGTTATCAATCAGTGATGTGCAGGACAGGTGTTATCTATCATTAAAGTACAGGACAGGTGTTATCTATCAGTGATGTACAGGACAGGTGTTATCTATCAGTGATGTACAGTACAGGTGTTATCTATCAGTGATGTACAGGACAGGTGTTATCTATCAGTGATGTACAGGACAGGTATTATCTATCAGTGACGTGCAGGACAGGTGTTATCTATCAGTGATGTACAGGACAGGTATTATCTATCAGTGATGTACAGGACAGGTGTTATCTATCAGTGATGTACAGGACAGGTATTATCTATCAGTGATGTACAGGACAGATGTAATCTATCAGTGATGTACAGGACAGGTGTTATCTATCAGTGATGTACAGGACAGGTGTTATCTATCAGTGATGTACAGGACAGGTATTATCTATCAGTGACGTGCAGGACAGGTGTTATCTGTCAGTGATGTACAGGACAGGTATTATCTATCAGTGATGTACAGGACAGGTGTTATCTATAAGTGATGTACAGGACAGGTATTATCTATCAGTGATGTACAGGACAGATGTAATCTATCAGTGATGTACAGGACAGGTGTTATCTATCAGTGATGTACAGGACAGGTGTTATCTATCAGTGATGTACAGGACATGTGTTATCTATCAGTGATGTACAGGAGAGGTATTATCTATCAGTGATGTACAGGACAGGTATTATCTATCAGTGACGTAGAGGACAGGTGTTATCTATCAGTGACGTACAGGACAGGTGTTATCTATCAGTGACGTACAGGACAGGTGTTATCTATCAGTGACGTAGAGGACATGTGTTATCTATCAGTGATGTACAGGACAGGTGTTATCTATCAGTGACGTACAGGACATGTGTTATCTATCAGTGATGTACAGGACAGGTGTTATCTATCAGTGATGTACAGGACAGGTGTTATCTATCAGTGACGTACAGGACAGGTGTTATCTATCAGTAACGTACAGGACAGGTGTTATCTATCAGTGACGTATAGGACAGGTATTGTCTATCAGTGATGTACAGGACAGGTGTTATCTATCAGTGACGTACAGGACAGGTGTTATCTATCAGTGATGTTCAGGACAGGTGTTATCTATCAGTGATGTACAGGACAGGTGTTATCTATCAGTGACGTACAGGACAGGTGTTATCTATCAGTGACGTATAGGACAGGTGTTAACTATCAGTGACGTGCATGATAGGTGTTATCTATCATTGAAGTACAGGACAGGTGTTATCTATCAGTGATGTACAGGACAGGTGTTATCTATCAGTGACGTACAGGACAGGTGTTATCTATCAGTGATGTACAGGACAGGTGTTATCTATCATTAAATACAGGACAGGTATTATCTATCAGTGATGTACAGGACAGGTGTTATCTATCAGTGATGTGCAGGACAGGTGTTATCTATCAGTGACGTACAGGAAAAGGTGTTATCTATCAGTGATGTACAGGACAGGGGTTATCTGTCAGTGATGTACAGGACAGGTGTTATCTATCAGTGATGTACAGGACAGGTATTATCTATCAGTGATGTGCAGGACAGGTGTTATCTATCATTAAAGTACAGGACAGGTGTTATCTATCAGTGATGTACAGGACAGGTGTTATCTATCAGTGATGTACAGGACAGGTGTTATCTATCAGTGATGTACAGGACAGGTGTTATCTATCAGTGATGTACAGGACAGGAATTATCTATCAGTGACGTGCAGGACAGGTGTTATCTATCAGTGATGTATAGGACAGGTATTATCTATCAGTGATGTACAGGACAGGTATTATCTATCAGTGACGTACAGGACAGGTGTTATTTATCAGTGATGTACAGGACATGTGTTATCTATCATTAAATACAGGACAGGTAATATCTATCAGTGATGTACAGGACAGGTGTTATCTATCAGTGATGTACAGTACAGGTGTTATCTATCAGTGATGTACAGGACAGGTGTTATCTATCAGTGATGTACAGGACAAGTATTATCTATCAGTGACGTGCAGGACAGGTGTTATCTATCAGTGATGTACAGGACAGGTATTATCTATCAGTGATGTACAGGACAGGTGTTATCTATCAGTGATGTACAGGACAGGTGTTATCTATCAGTGATGTACAGGACAGGTGTTATCTATCAGTGATGTACAGGACAGGTATTATCTATCAGTGACGTACAGGACAGGTGTTATTTATCAGTGATGTACAGGACATGTGTTATCTATCATTAAATACAGGACAGGTAATATCTATCAGTGATGTACAGGACAGGTGTTATCTATCAGTGATGTACAGGACAGGTGTTATCTATCAGTGATGTACAGTACAGGTGTTATCTATCAGTGATGTACAGGACAGGTGTTATCTATCAGTGATGTACAGGACAGGTATTATCTATCAGTGACGTGCAGGACAGGTGTTATCTATCAGTGATGTACAGGACAGGTATTATCTATCAGTGTTGTACAGGACAGGTGTTATCTATCAGTGATGTACAGGACAGGTATTATCTATCAGTGATGTACAGGACAGATGTAATCTATCAGTGATGTACAGGACAGGTGTTATCTATCAGTGATGTACAGGACAGGTGTTATCTATCAGTGATGTACAGGACATGTGTTATCTATCAGTGATGTACAGGAGAGGTATTATCTATCAGTGATGTACAGGACAGGTGTTATCTATCAGTGACGTATAGGACAGGGATTATCTATCAGTAATGTACAGGACAGGTATTATCTATCAGTGACGTACAGGACAGGTATTATCTATCAGTGACGTAGAGGACAGGTGTTATCTATCAGTGACGTACAGGACAGGTGTTATCTATCAGTGACGTACAGGACAGGTGTTATCTATCAGTGACGTATAGGACATGTGTAATCTATCAGTGATGTACAGGACAGGTGTTATCTATCAGTGACGTACAGGACACGTGTTATCTATCAGTGATGTACAGGACAGGTGTTATCCATCAGTGATGTACAGGACAGGTGTTATCTATCAGTGATGTACAGGACAGGTGTTATCTATCAGTGACGTACAGGACAGGTGTTATCTATCAGTAACGTACAGGACAGGTGTTATCTATCAGTGACGTATAGGACAGGTATTGTCTATCAGTGATGTACAGGACAGGTGTTATCTATCAGTGACGTACAGGACAGGTGTTATCTATCAGTGATGTACAGGACAGGTGTTATCTATCAGTGATGTACAGGACAGGTGTTATCTATCAGTGACGTACAGGACAGGTGTTATCTATCAGTGACGTATAGGACAGGTGTTATCTATCAGTGACGTGCATGATAGGTGTTATCTATCATTGAAGTACAGGACAGGTGTTATCTATCAGTGATGTACAGGACAGGTGTTATCTATCAGTGACGTACAGGACAGGTGTTATCTATCAGTGATGTACAGGACAGGTGTTATCTATCATTAAATACAGGACAGGTATTATCTATCAGTGATGTACAGGACAGGTGTTATCTATCAGTGATGTGCAGGACAGGTGTTATCTATCAGTGACGTACAGGAAAAGGTGTTATCTATCAGTGATGTACAGGACAGGGGTTATCTGTCAGTGATGTACAGGACAGGTATTATCTATCAGTGATGTACAGGACAGGTATTATCTATCAGTGATGTGCAGGACAGGTGTTATCTATCATTAAAGTACAGGACAGGTGTTATCTATCAGTGATGTACAGGACAGGTGTTATCTATCAGTGATGTACAGTACAGGTGTTATCTATCAGTGATGTACAGGACAGGTGTTATCTATCAGTGATGTACAGGACAGGTATTATCTATCAGTGACGTGCAGGACAGGTGTTATCTATCAGTGATGTATAGGACAGGTATTATCTATCAGTGACGTACAGGACAGGTGTTATCTATCAGTGACGTAGACGACATGTGTTATCTATCAGTGACGTAAAGGACAGGTGTTATCTATCAGTGACGTGCAGGACAGGTGTTATCTATCAGTGATGTACAGGACAGGTATTATCTATCAGTGATGTACAGGACAGGTGTTATCTATCAGTGATGTACAGGACAGGTATTATCTATCAGTGATGTACAGGACAGATGTAATCTATCAGTGATGTACAGGACAGGTGTTATCTATCAGTGATGTACAGGACAGGTGTTATCTATCAGTGATGTACAGGACAGGTATTATCTATCAGTGACGTACAGGACAGGTGTTATTTATCAGTGATGTACAGGACATGTGTTATCTATCATTAAATACAGGACAGGTAATATCTATCAGTGATGTACAGGACAGGTGTTATCTATCAGTGATGTACAGGACAGGTGTTATCTATCAGTGATGTACAGGACAGGTGTTATCTATCAGTGATGTACAGGACAGGTATTATCTATCAGTGACGTGCAGGACAGGTGTTATCTATCAGTGATGTACAGGACAGGTATTATCTATCAGTGATGTACAGGACAGGTGTTATCTATCAGTGATGTACAGGACAGGTATTATCTATCAGTGATGTACAGGACAGATGTAATCTATCAGTGATGTACAGGACAGGTGTTATCTATCAGTGATGTACAGGACAGGTGTTATCTATCAGTGAAGTACAGGACATGTGTTATCTATCAGTGATGTACAGGAGAGGTATTATCTATCAGTGATGTACAGGACAGGTGTTATCTATCAGTGACGTATAGGACAGGGATTATCTATCAGTAATGTACAGGACAGGTATTATCTATCAGTGACGTACAGGACAGGTATTATCTATCAGTGACGTAGAGGACAGGTGTTATCTATCAGTGACGTACAGGACAGGTGTTATCTATCAGTGACGTACAGGACAGGTGTTATCTATCAGTGACGGAGAGGACATGTGTTATCTATCAGTGATGTACAGGACAGGTGTTATCTATCAGTGACGTACAGGACACGTGTTATCTATCAGTGATGTACAGGACAGGTGTTATCCATCAGTGATGTACAGGACAGGTGTTATCTATCAGTAACGTACAGGACAGGTGTTATCTATCAGTGATGTGCAGGACAGGTGTTATCTATCATTAAAGTACAGGACAGGTGTTATCTATCAGTGATGTACAGGACAGGTGTTATCTATCAGTGATGTACAGGACAGGTGTTATCTATCAGTGATGTACAGGACAGGTGTTATCTATCAGTGATGTACAGGACAGGAATTATCTATCAGTGACGTGCAGGACAGGTGTTATCTATCAGTGATGTATAGGACAGGTATTATCTATCAGTGATGTACAGGACAGGTATTATCTATCAGTGACGTACAGGACAGGTGTTATTTATCAGTGATGTACAGGACATGTGTTATCTATCATTAAATACAGGACAGGTAATATCTATCAGTGATGTACAGGACAGGTGTTATCTATCAGTGATGTACAGTACAGGTGTTATCTATCAGTGATGTACAGGACAGGTGTTATCTATCAGTGATGTACAGGACAGGTATTATCTATCAGTGACGTGCAGGACAGGTGTTATCTATCAGTGATGTACAGGACAGGTATTATCTATCAGTGATGTACAGGACAGGTGTTATCTATCAGTGATGTACAGGACAGGTGTTATCTATCAGTGATGTACAGGACAGGTATTATCTATCAGTGACGTACAGGACAGGTGTTATTTATCAGTGATGTACAGGACATGTGTTATCTATCATTAAATACAGGACAGGTAATATCTATCAGTGATGTACAGGACAGGTGTTATCTATCAGTGATGTACAGGACAGGTGTTATCTATCAGTGATGTACAGTACAGGTGTTATCTATCAGTGATGTACAGGACAGGTGTTATCTATCAGTGATGTACAGGACAGGTATTATCTATCGGTGACGTGCAGGACAGGTGTTATCTATCAGTGATGTACAGGACAGGTATTATCTATCAGTGTTGTACAGGACAGGTGTTATCTATCAGTGATGTACAGGACAGGTATTATCTATCAGTGATGTACAGGACAGATGTAATCTATCAGTGATGTACAGGACAGGTGTTATCTATCAGTGATGTACAGGACAGGTGTTATCTATCAGTGATGTACAGGACATGTGTTATCTATCAGTGATGTACAGGAGAGGTATTATCTATCAGTGATGTACAGGACAGGTGTTATCTATCAGTGACGTATAGGACAGGGATTATCTATCAGTAATGTACAGGACAGGTATTATCTATCAGTGACGTACAGGACAGGTATTATCTATCAGTGACGTAGAGGACAGGTGTTATCTATCAGTGACGTACAGGACAGGTGTTATCTATCAGTGACGTACAGGACAGGTGTTATCTATCAGTGACGTATAGGACATGTGTTATCTATCAGTGATGTACAGGACAGGTGTTATCTATCAGTGACGTACAGGACACGTGTTATCTATCAGTGATGTACAGGACAGGTGTTATCCATCAGTGATGTACAGGACAGGTGTTATCTATCAGTGATGTACAGGACAGGTGTTATCTATCAGTGACGTACAGGACAGGTGTTATCTATCAGTAACGTACAGGACAGGTGTTATCTATCAGTGACGTATAGGACAGGTATTGTCTATCAGTGATGTACAGGACAGGTGTTATCTATCAGTGACGTACAGGACAGGTGTTATCTATCAGTGATGTTCAGGACAGGTGTTATCTATCAGTGATGTACAGGACAGGTGTTATCTATCAGTGACGTACAGGACAGGTGTTATCTATCAGTGACGTATAGGACAGGTGTTATCTATCAGTGACGTGCATGATAGGTGTTATCTATCATTGAAGTACAGGACAGGTGTTATCTATCAGTGATGTACAGGACAGGTGTTATCTATCAGTGACGTACAGGACAGGTGTTATCTATCAGTGATGTACAGGACAGGTGTTATCTATCATTAAATACAGGACAGGTATTATCTATCAGTGATGTACAGGACAGGTGTTATCTATCAGTGATGTGCAGGACAGGTGTTATCTATCAGTGACGTACAGGAAAAGGTGTTATCTATCAGTGATGTACAGGACAGGGGTTATCTGTCAGTGATGTACAGGACAGGTGTTATCTATCAGTGATGTACAGGACAGGTATTATCTATCAGTGATGTGCAGGACAGGTGTTATCTATCATTAAAGTACAGGACAGGTGTTATCTATCAGTGATGTACAGGACAGGTGTTATCTATCAGTGATGTACAGGACAGGTGTTATCTATCAGTGATGTACAGGACAGGTGTTATCTATCAGTGATGTACAGGACAGGAATTATCTATCAGTGACGTGCAGGACAGGTGTTATCTATCAGTGATGTATAGGACAGGTATTATCTATCAGTGATGTACAGGACAGGTATTATCTATCAGTGACGTACAGGACAGGTGTTATTTATCAGTGATGTACAGGACATGTGTTATCTATCATTAAATACAGGACAGGTAATATCTATCAGTGATGTACAGGACAGGTGTTATCTATCAGTGATGTACAGTACAGGTGTTATCTATCAGTGATGTACAGGACAGGTGTTATCTATCAGTGATGTACAGGACAGGTATTATCTATCAGTGACGTGCAGGACAGGTGTTATCTATCAGTGATGTACAGGACAGGTATTATCTATCAGTGATGTACAGGACAGGTGTTATCTATCAGTGATGTACAGGACAGGTGTTATCTATCAGTGATGTACAGGACAGGTGTTATCTATCAGTGATGTACAGGACAGGTATTATCTATCAGTGACGTACAGGACAGGTGTTATTTATCAGTGATGTACAGGACATGTGTTATCTATCATTAAATACAGGACAGGTAATATCTATCAGTGATGTACAGGACAGATAATATCTATCAGTGACGTATAGGACAGGTATTATCTATCAGTGATGTGCAGGACAGGTGTTATCTATCATTAAAGTACAGGACAGGTGTTATCTATCAGTGATGTACAGGACAGGTGTTATCTATCAGTGATGTACAGGACAGGTGTTATCTATCAGTGATGTACAGGACAGGTGTTATCTATCAGTGATGTACAGTACAGGTGTTATCTATCAGTGATGTACAGGACAGGTGTTATCTATCAGTGATGTACAGGACAGGTATTATCTATCAGTGACGTGCAGGACAGGTGTTATCTATCAGTGATGTATAGGACAGGTATTATCTATCAGTGATGTACAGGACAGGTGTTATCTATCAGTGACGTACAGGACAGGTGTTATTTATCAGTGATGTACAGGACATGTGTTATCTATCATTAAATACAGGACAGGTAATATCTATCAGTGATGTACAGGACAGGTGTTATCTATCAGTGATGTACAGGACAGGTGTTATCTATCAGTGATGTACAGTACAGGTGTTATCTATCAGTGATGTACAGGACAGGTGTTATCTATCAGTGACGTACAGGACAGGTATTATCTATCAGTGACGTGCAGGACAGGTGTTATCTATCAGTGATGTACAGGACAGGTATTATCTATCAGTGATGTACAGGACAGGTGTTATCTATCAGTGATGTACAGGACAGGTATTATCTATCAGTGATGTACAGGACAGATGTAATCTATCAGTGATGTACAGGACAGGTGTTATCTATCAGTGATGTACAGGACAGGTGTTATCTATCAGTGATGTACAGGACATGTGTTATCTATCAGTGATGTACAGGAGAGGTATTATCTATCAGTGATGTACAGGACAGGTGTTCTCTATCAGTGACGTATAGGACAGGGATTATCTATCAGTAATGTACAGGACAGGTATTATCTATCAGTGACGTACAGGACAGGTATTATCTATCAGTGACGTAGAGGACAGGTGTTATCTATCAGTGACGTACAGGACAGGTGTTATCTATCAGTGATGTACAGGACAGGTATTATCTATCAGTGATGTACAGGACAGATGTAATCTATCAGTGATGTACAGGACAGGTGTTATCTATCAGTGATGTACAGGACAGGTGTTATCTATCAGTGATGTACAGGACAGGTATTATCTATCAGTGACGTACAGGACAGGTGTTATTTATCAGTGATGTACAGGACATGTGTTATCTATCATTAAATACAGGACAGGTAATATCTATCAGTGATGTACAGGACAGGTGTTATCTATCAGTGATGTACAGGACAGGTGTTATCTATCAGTGATGTACAGTACAGGTGTTATCTATCAGTGATGTACAGGACAGGTGTTATCTATCAGTGATGTACAGGACAGGTATTATCTATCAGTGACGTGCAGGACAGGTGTTATCTATCAGTGATGTACAGGACAGGTATTATCTATCAGTGATGTACAGGACAGGTGTTATCTATCAGTGATGTACAGGACAGGTATTATCTATCAGTGATGTACAGGACAGATGTAATCTATCAGTGATGTACAGGACAGGTGTTATCTATCAGTGATGTACAGGACAGGTGTTATCTATCAGTGATGTACAGGACAGGTATTATCTATCAGTGACGTGCAGGACAGGTGTTATCTGTCAGTGATGTACAGGACAGGTATTATCTATCAGTGATGTACAGGACAGGTGTTATCTATAAGTGATGTACAGGACAGGTATTATCTATCAGTGATGTACAGGACAGATGTAATCTATCAGTGATGTACAGGACAGGTGTTATCTATCAGTGATGTACAGGACAGGTGTTATCTATCAGTGACGTACAGGACAGGTGTTATCTATCAGTGACGTACAGGACAGGTGTTATCTATCAGTGACGTAGAGGACATGTGTTATCTATCAGTGATGTACAGGACAGGTGTTATCTATCAGTGACGTACAGGACATGTGTTATCTATCAGTGATGTACAGGACAGGTGTTATCCATCAGTGATGTACAGGACAGGTGTTATCTATCAGTGATGTACAGGACAGGTGTTATCTATCAGTGACGTACAGGACAGGTGTTATCTATCAGTAACGTACAGGACAGGTGTTATCTATCAGTGACGTATAGGACAGGTATTGTCTATCAGTGATGTACAGGACAGGTGTTATCTATCAGTGACGTACAGGACAGGTGTTATCTATCAGTGATGTTCAGGACAGGTGTTATCTATCAGTGATGTACAGGACAGGTGTTATCTATCAGTGACGTACAGGACAGGTGTTATCTATCAGTGACGTATAGGACAGGTGTTATCTATCAGTGACGTGCATGATAGGTGTTATCTATCATTGAAGTACAGGACAGGTGTTATCTATCAGTGATGTACAGGACAGGTGTTATCTATCAGTGACGTACAGGACAGGTGTTATCTATCAGTGATGTACAGGACAGGTGTTATCTATCATTAAATACAGGACAGGTATTATCTATCAGTGATGTACAGGACAGGTGTTATCTATCAGTGATGTGCAGGACAGGTGTTATCTATCAGTGACGTACAGGAAAAGGTGTTATCTATCAGTGATGTACAGGACAGGGGTTATCTGTCAGTGATGTACAGGACAGGTGTTATCTATCAGTGATGTACAGGACAGGTATTATCTATCAGTGATGTGCAGGACAGGTGTTATCTATCATTAAAGTACAGGACAGGTGTTATCTATCAGTGATGTACAGGACAGGTGTTATCTATCAGTGATGTACAGGACAGGTGTTATCTATCAGTGATGTACAGGACAGGTGTTATCTATCAGTGATGTACAGGACAGGAATTATCTATCAGTGACGTGCAGGACAGGTGTTATCTATCAGTGATGTATAGGACAGGTATTATCTATCAGTGATGTACAGGACAGGTATTATCTATCAGTGACGTACAGGACAGGTGTTATTTATCAGTGATGTACAGGACATGTGTTATCTATCATTAAATACAGGACAGGTAATATCTATCAGTGATGTACAGGACAGGTGTTATCTATCAGTGATGTACAGTACAGGTGTTATCTATCAGTGATGTACAGGACAGGTGTTATCTATCAGTGATGTACAGGACAGGTATTATCTATCAGTGACGTGCAGGACAGGTGTTATCTATCAGTGATGTACAGGACAGGTATTATCTATCAGTGATGTACAGGACAGGTGTTATCTATCAGTGATGTACAGGACAGGTGTTATATATCAGTGATGTACAGGACAGGTGTTATCTATCAGTGATGTACAGGACAGGTATTATCTATCAGTGACGTACAGGACAGGTGTTATTTATCAGTGATGTACAGGACATGTGTTATCTATCATTAAATACAGGACAGGTAATATCTATCAGTGATGTACAGGACAGGTGTTATCTATCAGTGATGTACAGGACAGGTGTTATCTATCAGTGATGTACAGTACAGGTGTTATCTATCAGTGATGTACAGGACAGGTGTTATCTATCAGTGATGTACAGGACAGGTATTATCTATCAGTGACGTGCAGGACAGGTGTTATCTATCAGTGATGTACAGGACAGGTATTATCTATCAGTGTTGTACAGGACAGGTGTTATCTATCAGTGATGTACAGGACAGGTATTATCTATCAGTGATGTACAGGACAGATGTAATCTATCAGTGATGTACAGGACAGGTGTTATCTATCAGTGATGTACAGGACAGGTGTTATCTATCAGTGATGTACAGGACATGTGTTATCTATCAGTGATGTACAGGAGAGGTATTATCTATCAGTGATGTACAGGACAGGTGTTATCTATCAGTGACGTATAGGACAGGGATTATCTATCAGTAATGTACAGGACAGGTATTATCTATCAGTGACGTACAGGACAGGTATTATCTATCAGTGACGTAGAGGACAGGTGTTATCTATCAGTGACGTACAGGACAGGTGTTATCTATCAGTGACGTACAGGACAGGTGTTATCTATCAGTGACGTATAGGACATGTGTTATCTATCAGTGATGTACAGGACAGGTGTTATCTATCAGTGACGTACAGGACACGTGTTATCTATCAGTGATGTACAGGACAGGTGTTATCCATCAGTGATGTACAGGACAGGTGTTATCTATCAGTGATGTACAGGACAGGTGTTATCTATCAGTGACGTACAGGACAGGTGTTATCTATCAGTAACGTACAGGACAGGTGTTATCTATCAGTGACGTATAGGACAGGTATTGTCTATCAGTGATGTACAGGACAGGTGTTATCTATCAGTGACGTACAGGACAGGTGTTATCTATCAGTGATGTACAGGACAGGTGTTATCTATCAGTGATGTACAGGACAGGTGTTATCTATCAGTGACGTACAGGACAGGTGTTATCTATCAGTGACGTATAGGACAGGTGTTATCTATCAGTGACGTGCATGATAGGTGTTATCTATCATTGAAGTACAGGACAGGTGTTATCTATCAGTGATGTACAGGACAGGTGTTATCTATCAGTGACGTACAGGACAGGTATTATCTATCAGTGACGTGCAGGACAGGTGTTATCTATCAGTGATGTATAGGACAGGTATTATCTATCAGTGATGTACAGGACAGGTGTTATCTATCAGTGACGTACAGGACAGGTGTTATTTATCAGTGATGTACAGGACATGTGTTATCTATCATTAAATACAGGACAGGTAATATCTATCAGTGATGTACAGGACAGGTGTTATCTATCAGTGATGTACAGGACAGGTGTTATCTATCAGTGATGTACAGTACAGGTGTTATCTATCAGTGATGTACAGGACAGGTGTTATCTATCAGTGACGTACAGGACAGGTATTATCTATCAGTGACGTGCAGGACAGGTGTTATCTATCAGTGATGTACAGGACAGGTATTATCTATCAGTGATGTACAGGACAGGTGTTATCTATCAGTGATGTACAGGACAGGTATTATCTATCAGTGATGTACAGGACAGATGTAATCTATCAGTGATGTACAGGACAGGTGTTATCTATCAGTGATGTACAGGACAGGTGTTATCTATCAGTGATGTACAGGACATGTGTTATCTATCAGTGATGTACAGGAGAGGTATTATCTATCAGTGATGTACAGGACAGGTGTTCTCTATCAGTGACGTATAGGACAGGGATTATCTATCAGTAATGTACAGGACAGGTATTATCTATCAGTGACGTACAGGACAGGTATTATCTATCAGTGACGTAGAGGACAGGTGTTATCTATCAGTGACGTACAGGACAGGTGTTATCTATCAGTGATGTACAGGACAGGTATTATCTATCAGTGATGTACAGGACAGATGTAATCTATCAGTGATGTACAGGACAGGTGTTATCTATCAGTGATGTACAGGACAGGTGTTATCTATCAGTGATGTACAGGACAGGTATTATCTATCAGTGACGTACAGGACAGGTGTTATTTATCAGTGATGTACAGGACATGTGTTATCTATCATTAAATACAGGACAGGTATTATCTATCAGTGATGTACAGGACAGATGTAATCTATCAGTGATGTACAGGACAGGTATTATCTATCAGTGATGTACAGGACAGGTGTTATCTATCAGTGATGTACAGGACAGGTATTATCTATCAGTGATGTACAGGACAGATGTAATCTATCAGTGATGTACAGGACAGGTGTTATCTATCAGTGATGTACAGGACAGGTGTTATCTATCAGTGATGTACAGGACAGGTATTATCTATCAGTGACGTGCAGGACAGGTGTTATCTGTCAGTGATGTACAGGACAGGTATTATCTATCAGTGATGTACAGGACAGGTGTTATCTATAAGTGATGTACAGGACAGGTATTATCTATCAGTGATGTACAGGACAGATGTAATCTATCAGTGATGTACAGGACAGGTGTTATCTATCAGTGATGTACAGGACAGGTGTTATCTATCAGTGACGTACAGGACAGGTGTTATCTATCAGTGACGTACAGGACAGGTGTTATCTATCAGTGACGTAGAGGACATGTGTTATCTATCAGTGATGTACAGGACAGGTGTTATCTATCAGTGACGTACAGGACATGTGTTATCTATCAGTGATGTACAGGACAGGTGTTATCCATCAGTGATGTACAGGACAGGTGTTATCTATCAGTGATGTACAGGACAGGTGTTATCTATCAGTGACGTACAGGACAGGTGTTATCTATCAGTAACGTACAGGACAGGTGTTATCTATCAGTGACGTACAGGACAGGTGTTATCTATCAGTGACGTATAGGACAGGTATTGTCTATCAGTGATGTACAGGACAGGTGTTATCTATCAGTGACGTACAGGACAGGTGTTATCTATCAGTGATGTTCAGGACAGGTGTTATCTATCAGTGATGTACAGGACAGGTGTTATCTATCAGTGACGTACAGGACAGGTGTTATCTATCAGTGACGTATAGGACAGGTGTTATCTATCAGTGACGTGCATGATAGGTGTTATCTATCATTGAAGTACAGGACAGGTGTTATCTATCAGTGATGTACAGGACAGGTGTTATCTATCAGTGACGTACAGGACAGGTGTTATCTATCAGTGATGTACAGGACAGGTGTTATCTATCATTAAATACAGGACAGGTATTATCTATCAGTGATGTACAGGACAGGTGTTATCTATCAGTGATGTGCAGGACAGGTGTTATCTATCAGTGACGTACAGGAAAAGGTGTTATCTATCAGTGATGTACAGGACAGGGGTTATCTGTCAGTGATGTACAGGACAGGTGTTATCTATCAGTGATGTACAGGACAGGTATTATCTATCAGTGATGTGCAGGACAGGTGTTATCTATCATTAAAGTACAGGACAGGTGTTATCTATCAGTGATGTACAGGACAGGTGTTATCTATCAGTGATGTACAGGACAGGTGTTATCTATCAGTGATGTACAGGACAGGTGTTATCTATCAGTGATGTACAGGACAGGTATTATCTATCAGTGACGTGCAGGACAGGTGTTATCTATCAGTGATGTACAGGACAGGTATTATCTATCAGTGATGTACAGGACAGGTGTTATCTATCAGTGATGTACAGGACAGGTGTTATATATCAGTGATGTACAGGACAGGTGTTATCTATCAGTGATGTACAGGACAGGTATTATCTATCAGTGACGTACAGGACAGGTGTTATTTATCAGTGATGTACAGGACATGTGTTATCTATCATTAAATACAGGACAGGTAATATCTATCAGTGATGTACAGGACAGGTGTTATCTATCAGTGATGTACAGGACAGGTGTTATCTATCAGTGATGTACAGTACAGGTGTTATCTATCAGTGATGTACAGGACAGGTGTTATCTATCAGTGATGTACAGGACAGGTATTATCTATCAGTGACGTGCAGGACAGGTGTTATCTATCAGTGATGTACAGGACAGGTATTATCTATCAGTGTTGTACAGGACAGGTGTTATCTATCAGTGATGTACAGGACAGGTATTATCTATCAGTGATGTACAGGACAGATGTAATCTATCAGTGATGTACAGGACAGGTGTTATCTATCAGTGATGTACAGGACAGGTGTTATCTATCAGTGATGTACAGGACATGTGTTATCTATCAGTGATGTACAGGAGAGGTATTATCTATCAGTGATGTACAGGACAGGTGTTATCTATCAGTGACGTATAGGACAGGGATTATCTATCAGTAATGTACAGGACAGGTATTATCTATCAGTGACGTACAGGACAGGTATTATCTATCAGTGACGTAGAGGACAGGTGTTATCTATCAGTGACGTACAGGACAGGTGTTATCTATCAGTGACGTACAGGACAGGTGTTATCTATCAGTGACGTATAGGACATGTGTTATCTATCAGTGATGTACAGGACAGGTGTTATCTATCAGTGACGTACAGGACACGTGTTATCTATCAGTGATGTACAGGACAGGTGTTATCCATCAGTGATGTACAGGACAGGTGTTATCTATCAGTGATGTACAGGACAGGTGTTATCTATCAGTGACGTACAGGACAGGTGTTATCTATCAGTAACGTACAGGACAGGTGTTATCTATCAGTGACGTATAGGACAGGTATTGTCTATCAGTGATGTACAGGACAGGTGTTATCTATCAGTGACGTACAGGACAGGTGTTATCTATCAGTGATGTACAGGACAGGTGTTATCTATCAGTGATGTACAGGACAGGTGTTATCTATCAGTGACGTACAGGACAGGTGTTATCTATCAGTGACGTATAGGACAGGTGTTATCTATCAGTGACGTGCATGATAGGTGTTATCTATCATTGAAGTACAGGACAGGTGTTATCTATCAGTGATGTACAGGACAGGTGTTATCTATCAGTGACGTACAGGACAGGTGTTATCTATCAGTGATGTACAGGACAGGTGTTATCTATCATTAAATACAGGACAGGTATTATCTATCAGTGATGTACAGGACAGGTGTTATCTATCAGTGATGTGCAGGACAGGTGTTATCTATCAGTGACGTACAGGAAAAGGTGTTATCTATCAGTGATGTACAGGACAGGGGTTATCTGTCAGTGATGTACAGGACAGGTATTATCTATCAGTGATGTACAGGACAGGTATTATCTATCAGTGATGTGCAGGACAGGTGTTATCTATCATTAAAGTACAGGACAGGTGTTATCTATCAGTGATGTACAGGACAGGTGTTATCTATCAGTGATGTACAGTACAGGTGTTATCTATCAGTGATGTACAGGACAGGTGTTATCTATCAGTGATGTACAGGACAGGTATTATCTATCAGTGACGTGCAGGACAGGTGTTATCTATCAGTGATGTATAGGACAGGTATTATCTATCAGTGACGTACAGGACAGGTGTTATCTATCAGTGACGTAGACGACATGTGTTATCTATCAGTGACGTAAAGGACAGGTGTTATCTATCAATGACGTGCAGGACAGGTGTTATCTATCAGTGACATACAGGACAGGCGTTATCTATCAGTGATGTACAGGACAGGTGTTATCTATCATTAAATACAGGACAGGTATTATCTATCAGTGATGTACAGGACAGGTGTTATCTATCAGTGATGTACAGGACAGGTGTTATCTATCAGTGACGTACAGGAAAAGGTGTTATCTATCAGTGATGTACAGGACAGGTGTTATCTATCAGTGATGTACAGGACAGGTGTTATCTATCAGTGACGTACAGGACAGGTGTTATCTATCAGTTATGTACAGGACAGGTGTTATCTATCATTAAATACAGGACAGGTATTATCTATCAGTGATGTACAGGACAGGTGTTATCTATCAGTGATGTACAGGACAGGTGTTATCTATCAGTGACGTACAGGAAAAGGTGTTATCTGTCAGTGATGTACAGGACAGGGGTTATCTATCAGTGACGTACAGGACAGGTGTTATCCATCAGTGATGTACAGGACAGGTGTTATCTATCAGTGACATGCAGGACGGGTGTTCTCTATCAGTGACGTACAGGACAGGTGTTATCTATCAGTGACGTACAGGACAGGTGTTCTCTATCAGTGACGTACAGGACAGGGATTGTCTATCAGTGATGTACAGGACAGGTGTTATCAGAGACGTACAGTACAGGTGTTATCTATCAGTGACGTACAGGACAGGTGTTATCTATCAGTGACGTACAGGACAGGTATTATCTATCAGTGATGTACAGGACTGGTGTTATCTATCAGTGATGTACAGGACTCGTATTATCTATCAGTGATGTACAGGGCAGGTGTTATCTATCAGTGATGTACAGGACAGGTGTTATCTATCAGTGATGTACAGGACAGGTATTATCTATCAGTGATGTACAGGACAGGTGTTATCTATCAGTGATGTACAGGACTGGTATTATCTATCAGTGATGTACAGGACAGGTGTTATCAATCAGTGATGTACAGGACAGGTGTTATCTATCAGTGATGTACAGGACAGGTGTTATCTATCAGTGACGTACAGGACAGGTGTTATCTATCAGTGACATACAGGACAGGTGTTATCTATCAGTGATGTACAGGACAGGTGTTATCTATCAGTGACATACAGGACAGGTGTTATCTATCAGTGACGCACAGGACAGGGATTATCTATCAGTGATGTACAGGACAGGTGTTATCTTTCAGTGACGTACAGGACAGGTATTATCTATCAGTGACGTATAGGACAGGGATTATCTATCAATGATGTACAGGACAGGTATTATCTATCAGTGACGTATAGGACAGGTATTATCCATCAGTGAAGTACAGGACAGGTGTTATCTATCAGTGATGTACAGGACAGGTGTTATCTATCAGTGACGCAGAGGACAGGCATATCTATCAGTGATGTACAGGACAGGTGTTATCTATCAGTAACGTACAGGACAGGTGTTATCTATCAGTGACGCACAGGACAGGTATTATCTATCAATGATGTACAGAACAGGTATTATCTATCAGTGACGTATAGGACAGGTATTATCCATCAGTGAAGTACAGGACAGGTGTTATCTATCAGTGATGTACAGGACAGGTATTATCTATCAGTGATGTACAGGACAGGTATTATCTATCAGTGACGTATAGGACAGGGATTATCTATCAGTGATGTACAGGACAGGTGTTATCTATCAGTGATGTACAGGACAGGTGTTATCTATCAGTGACGTATAGGGCAGGGATTATCTATCAGTGATGTACAGGACAGGTGTTATCTATCAGTGACGTACAGGACAGGTTTTATCTATCAGTGATGTACAGGACAGGTATTATCTATCAGTGACGTACAGGACAGGTGTTATCTATCAGTGATGTACAGGACAGGTGTCATCTATCAGTGATGTACAGGACAGGTGTTATCTATCAGTGATGTACAGGACATGTGTTATCTATCAGTGACGTACAGGACAGGTGTTATCTATCAGTGATGTACAGTACAGGTGTTATCTATCAGTGATGTACAGGACAGGTGTTATCTATCAGTGACGTACAGGACAGGTGTTATCTATCAGTGACGTACAGGACAGGTATTATCTATCAGTGATGTACAGGACAGATATTATCTATCAGTGACGTATAGGACAGGTATTATCCATCAGTGAAGTACAGGACAGGTGTTATCTATCAGTGATGTACAGGACAGGTGTTATCTATCAGTGACGCAGAGGACAGGCATATCTATCAGTGATGTACAGGACATGTGTTATCTATCAGTGATGTACAGAACAGGTGTTATCTATCAGTGATGTACAGGACAGGTGTTATCTATCAGTGACATACAGGAAAAGGTGTTATCTATCAGTGATGTACAGGACAGGGGTTATCTATCAGTGATGTACAGGACAGGTGTTATCTATCAGTGATGTACAGGACAGGTATTATCTATCAGTGACGTACAGGACAGGTGTTATCTATCAGTGACGTACAGGAAAAGGTGTTATCTATCAGTGATGTACAGGACAGGGGTTATCTATCAGTGATGTACAGGACAGGTGTTATCTATCAGTGATGTACAGGACAGGTATTATCAATCAGTGATGTGCAGGACAGGTGTTATCTATCATTAAAGTACAGGACAGGTGTTATCTATCAGTGATGTACAGGACAGGTGTTATCTATCAGTGATGTACAGTACAGGTGTTATCTATCAGTGATGTACAGGACAGGTGTTATCTATCAGTGATGTACAGGACAGGTATTATCTATCAGTGACGTGCAGGACAGGTGTTATCTATCAGTGATGTACAGGACAGGTATTATCTATCAGTGATGTACAGGACAGGTGTTATCTATCAGTGATGTACAGGACAGGTATTATCTATCAGTGATGTACAGGACAGATGTAATCTATCAGTGATGTACAGGACAGGTGTTATCTATCAGTGATGTACAGGACAGGTGTTATCTATCAGTGATGTACAGGACAGGTATTATCTATCAGTGACGTACAGGACAGGTGTTATTTATCAGTGATGTACAGGACATGTGTTATCTATCATTAAATACAGGACAGGTAATATCTATCAGTGATGTACAGGACAGGTGTTATCTATCAGTGATGTACAGGACAGGTGTTATCTATCAGTGATGTACAGTACAGGTGTTATCTATCAGTGATGTACAGGACAGGTGTTATCTATCAGTGATGTACAGGACAGGTATTATCTATCAGTGACGTGCAGGACAGGTGTTATCTATCAGTGATGTACAGGACAGGTATTATCTATCAGTGATGTACAGGACAGGTGTTATCTATCAGTGATGTACAGGACAGGTGTTATCTATCAGTGATGTACAGGACAGGTATTATCTATCAGTGATGTACAGGACAGATGTAATCTATCAGTGATGTACAGGACAGGTGTTATCTATCAGTGATGTACAGGACAGGTGTTATCTATCAGTGATGTACAGGACATGTGTTATCTATCAGTGATGTACAGGAGAGGTATTATCTATCAGTGATGTACAGGACAGGTGTTATCTATCAGTGACGTATAGGACAGGGATTATCTATCAGTGACGTACAGGACAGGTGTTATCTATCAGTGACGTAGAGGACATGTGTTATCTATCAGTGATGTACAGGACAGGTGTTATCTATCAGTGACGTACAGGACACGTGTTATCTATCAGTGATGTACAGGACAGGTGTTATCCATCAGTGATGTACAGGACAGGTGTTATCTATCAGTAACGTACAGGACAGGTGTTATCTATCAGTGACGTATAGGACAGGTATTGTCTATCAGTGATGTACAGGACAGGTGTTATCTATCAGTGACGTACAGGACAGGTGTTATCTATCAGTGATGTACAGGACAGGTGTTATCTATCAGTGATGTACAGGACAGGTGTTATCTATCAGTGACGTACAGGACAGGTGTTATCTATCAGTGATGTACAGGACAGGTGTTATCTATCAGTGACGTACAGGACAGGTGTTATCTATCAGTGATGTACAGGACAGGTGTTATCTATCATTAAATACAGGACAGGTATTATCTATCAGTGATGTACAGGACAGGTGTTATCTATCAGTGATGTGCAGGACAGGTGTTATCTATCAGTGACGTACAGGAAAAGGTGTTATCTATCAGTGACGTACAGGACAGGTGTTATCTATCAGTGACGTACAGGACAGGTATTATCTATCAGTGATGTACAGGACAGATATTATCTATCAGTGACGTATAGGACAGGTATTATC
Source organism: Pseudophryne corroboree (assembly GCF_028390025.1). NCBI lineage: Eukaryota > Metazoa > Chordata > Amphibia > Anura > Myobatrachidae > Pseudophryne > Pseudophryne corroboree. The sequence continues at coordinate 16,739,030 of NC_086448.1, read as the reverse complement.
CATCAGTGAAGTACAGGACAGGTGTTATCTATCAGTGATGTACAGGACAGGTGTTATCTATCAGTGACGCAGAGGACAGGCATATCTATCAGTGATGTACAGGACAGGTGTTATCTATCAGTGACGTACAGGACAGGTGTTATCTATCAGTGACGCACAGGACAGGTATTATCTATCAATGATGTACAGGACAGGTATTATCTATCAGTGACGTATAGGACAGGTATTATCCATCAGTGAAGTACAGGACAGGTGTTATCTATCAGTGATGTACAGGACAGGTATTATCTATCAGTGATGTACAGGACAGGTATTATCTATCAGTGACGTATAGGACAGGGATTATCTATCAGTGATGTACAGGACAGGTGTTATCTATCAGTGATGTACAGGACAGGTGTTATCTATCAGTGACGTATAGGGCAGGGATTATCTATCAGTGATGTACAGGACAGGTGTTATCTATCAGTGACGTACAGGACAGGTTTTATCTATCAGTGATGTACAGGACAGGTATTATCTATCAGTGACGTACAGGACAGGTGTTATCTATCAGTGATGTACAGGACAGGTGTCATCTATCAGTGATGTACAGGACAGGTGTTATCTATCAGTGATGTACAGGACATGTGTTATCTATCAGTGACGTACAGGACAGGTGTTATCTATCAGTGATGTACAGTACAGGTGTTATCTATCAGTGATGTACAGGACAGGTGTTATCTATCAGTGACGTACAGGACAGGTGTTATCTATCAGTGACGTACAGGACAGGTATTATCTATCATTGATGTACAGGACAGGTATTATCTATCAGTGACGTACAGGACAGGTGTTATCTATCAGTGATGTACAGGACAGGTATTATCTATCAGTGACGTAGAGGACAGGTGTTATCTATCAGTGACGTACAGGACAGGTGTTATCTATCAGTGACGTACAGGACAGGTGTTATCTATCAGTGACATAGAGGACATGTGTTATCTATCAGTGATGTACAGAACAGGTGTTATCTATCAGTGACATACAGGAAAAGGTGTTATCTATCAGTGATGTACAGGACAGGGGTTATCTATCAGTGATGTACAGGACAGGTGTTATCTATCAGTGATGTACAGGACAGGTATTATCTATCAGTGACGTACAGGACAGGTGTTATCTATCAGTGACGTACAGGAAAAGGTGTTATCTATCAGTGATGTACAGGACAGGGGTTATCTATCAGTGATGTACAGGACAGGTGTTATCTATCAGTGATGTACAGGACAGGTATTATCAATCAGTGATGTGCAGGACAGGTGTTATCTATCATTAAAGTACAGGACAGGTGTTATCTATCAGTGATGTACAGGACAGGTGTTATCTATCAGTGATGTACAGTACAGGTGTTATCTATCAGTGATGTACAGGACAGGTGTTATCTATCAGTGATGTACAGGACAGGTATTATCTATCAGTGACGTGCAGGACAGGTGTTATCTATCAGTGATGTACAGGACAGGTATTATCTATCAGTGATGTACAGGACAGGTGTTATCTATCAGTGATGTACAGGACAGGTATTATCTATCAGTGATGTACAGGACAGATGTAATCTATCAGTGATGTACAGGACAGGTGTTATCTATCAGTGATGTACAGGACAGGTGTTATCTATCAGTGATGTACAGGACAGGTATTATCTATCAGTGACGTACAGGACAGGTGTTATTTATCAGTGATGTACAGGACATGTGTTATCTATCATTAAATACAGGACAGGTAATATCTATCAGTGATGTACAGGACAGGTGTTATCTATCAGTGATGTACAGGACAGGTGTTATCTATCAGTGATGTACAGTACAGGTGTTATCTATCAGTGATGTACAGGACAGGTGTTATCTATCAGTGATGTACAGGACAGGTATTATCTATCAGTGACGTGCAGGACAGGTGTTATCTATCAGTGATGTACAGGACAGGTATTATCTATCAGTGATGTACAGGACAGGTGTTATCTATCAGTGATGTACAGGACAGGTATTATCTATCAGTGATGTACAGGACAGATGTAATCTATCAGTGATGTACAGGACAGGTGTTATCTATCAGTGATGTACAGGACAGGTGTTATCTATCAGTGATGTACAGGACATGTGTTATCTATCAGTGATGTACAGGAGAGGTATTATCTATCAGTGATGTACAGGACAGGTGTTATCTATCAGTGACGTATAGGACAGGGATTATCTATCAGTAATGTACAGGACAGGTATTATCTATCAGTGACGTACAGGACAGGTATTATCTATCAGTGACGTAGAGGACAGGTGTTATCTATCAGTGACGTACAGGACAGGTGTTATCTATCAGTGACGTACAGGACAGGTGTTATCTATCAGTGACGTAGAGGACATGTGTTATCTATCAGTGATGTACAGGACAGGTGTTATCCATCAGTGATGTACAGGACAGGTGTTATCTATCAGTAACGTACAGGACAGGTGTTATCTATCAGTGACGTATAGGACAGGTATTGTCTATCAGTGATGTACAGGACAGGTGTTATCTATCAGTGACGTACAGGACAGGTGTTATCTATCAGTGATGTACAGGACAGGTGTTATCTATCAGTGATGTACAGGACAGGTGTTATCTATCAGTGACGTACAGGACAGGTGTTATCTATCAGTGATGTACAGGACAGGTGTTATCTATCAGTGACGTACAGGACAGGTGTTATCTATCAGTGATGTACAGGACAGGTGTTATCTATCATTAAATACAGGACAGGTATTATCTATCAGTGATGTACAGGACAGGTGTTATCTATCAGTGATGTGCAGGACAGGTGTTATCTATCAGTGACGTACAGGAAAAGGTGTTATCTATCAGTGACGTACAGGACAGGTGTTATCTATCAGTGACGTAGACGACATGTGTTATCTATCAGTGACGTAAAGGACAGGTGTTATCTATCAATGACGTGCAGGACAGGTGTTATCTATCAGTGACATACAGGACAGGCGTTATCTATCAGTGATGTACAGGACAGGTGTTATCTATCATTAAATACAGGACAGGTATTATCTATCAGTGATGTACAGGACAGGTGTTATCTATCAGTGATGTACAGGACAGGTGTTATCTATCAGTGACGTACAGGAAAAGGTGTTATCTATCAGTGATGTACAGGACAGGTGTTATCTATCAGTGATGTACAGGACAGGTGTTATCTATCAGTGACGTACAGGACAGGTGTTATCTATCAGTTATGTACAGGACAGGTGTTATCTATCATTAAATACAGGACAGGTATTATCTATCAGTGATGTACAGGACAGGTGTTATCTATCAGTGATGTACAGGACAGGGGTTATCTATCAGTGACGTACAGGAAAAGGTGTTATCTGTCAGTGATGTACAGGACAGGGGTTATCTATCAGTGACGTACAGGACAGGTGTTATCCATCAGTGATGTACAGGACAGGTGTTATCTATCAGTGACATGCAGGACAGGTGTTATCTACCAGTGATGTACAGGACAGGTATTATCTATCAGTAATGTACAGGACAGGTGTTATCTATCAGTGATGTACAGGACAGGTGTTATCTATCAATGATGTACAGGACAGGTGTTATCTGTCAGTGACGTGCAGGACAGGTATTATCTATCATTGAAGTACAGGATAGGTGTTATCTTGCAGTGATGTACAGGACAGGTATTATCTATCAGTGACGTAGAGGACATGTGTTATCTAGCAGTGATGTACAGGACAGGTATTATCTATCAGTGACGTACAGGACAGGTGTTATCTATCAGTGATGTACAGGACAGGTATTATCTATCAGTGATGTACAGGACAGGTGTTATCTATCAGTGATGTACAGGACAGGTGTTATCTATCAGTGACGTACAGGACAGTTATTATCTATCAGTGACGTACAGTACAGGTGTTATCTATCACTGATGTACAGGACATGTGTTATCCATCAGTGATGTACAGGACAGGTGGTATCTATCATTGAAATACAGGACAGGTGTTCTCTATCAGTGACGTACAGGACAGGTGTTATCTATCAGTGACGTACAGGACAGGTGTTCTCTATCAGTGACGTACAGGATAGGGATTGTCTATCAGTGATGTACAGGACAGGTGTTATCAGAGACGTACAGTACAGGTGTTATCTATCAGTGACGTACAGGACAGGTGTTATCTATCAGTGACGTACAGGACAGGTATTATCTATCAGTGATGTACAGGACTGGTGTTATCTATCAGTGATGTACAGGACTCGTATTATCTATCAGTGATGTACAGGGCAGGTGTTATCTATCAGTGATGTACAGGACAGGTGTTATCTATCAGTGATGTACAGGACAGGTATTATCTATCAGTGATGTATAGGACAGGTGTTATCTATCAGTGATGTACAGGACTGGTATTATCTATCAGTGATGTACAGGACAGGTGTTATCAATCAGTGATGTACAGGACAGGTGTTATCTATCAGTGACGTACAGGACAGGTGTTATCTATCAGTGACATACAGGACAGGTGTTATCTGTCAGTGATGTACAGGACAGGTGTTATCTATCAGTGACGTACAGGACAGGTGTTATCTATCAGTGACGCACAGGACAGGGATTATCTATCAGTGATGTACAGGACAGGTGTTATCTTTCAGTGACGTACAGGACAGGTATTATCTATCAGTGACGTATAGGACAGGGATTATCTATCAATGATGTACAGGACAGGTATTATCTATCAGTGACGTATAGGACAGGTATTATCCATCAGTGAAGTACAGGACAGGTGTTATCTATCAGTGATGTACAGGACAGGTGTTATCTATCAGTGACGCAGAGGACAGGCATATCTATCAGTGATGTACAGGACAGGTGTTATCTATCAGTGACGTACAGGACAGGTGTTATCTATCAGTGACGCACAGGACAGGTATTATCTATCAATGATGTACAGGACAGGTATTATCTATCAGTGACGTATAGGACAGGTATTATCCATCAGTGAAGTACAGGACAGGTGTTATCGATCAGTGATGTACAGGACAGGTATTATCTATCAGTGATGTACAGGACAGGTGTTATCTATCAGTGATGTACAGGACAGGTGTTATCTATCAGTGATGTACAGTACAGGTGTTATCTATCAGTGATGTACAGGACATGTGTTATCCATCAGTGATGTACAGGACAGGTGGTATCTATCATTGAAATACAGGACAGGTGTTCTCTATCAGTGACGTACAGGACAGGTGTTATCTATCAGTGACGTACAGGACAGGTGTTCTCTATCAGTGACGTACAGGACAGGGATTGTCTATCAGTGATGTACAGGACAGGTGTTATCAGAGACGTACAGTACAGGTGTTATCTATCAGTGACGTACAGGACAGGTGTTATCTATCAGTGACGTACAGGACAGGTATTATCTATCAGTGATGTACAGGCCTGGTGTTATCTATCAGTGATGTACAGGACTCGTATTATCTATCAGTGATGTACAGGGCAGGTGTTATCTATCAGTGATGTACAGGACAGGTGTTATCTATCAGTGATGTACAGGACAGGTATTATCTATCAGTGATGTACAGGACAGGTGTTATCTATCAGTGATGTACAGGACTGGTATTATCTATCAGTGATGTACAGGACAGGTGTTATCAATCAGTGATGTACAGGACAGGTGTTATCTATCAGTGACGTACAGGACAGGTGTTATCTATCAGTGACATACAGAACAGGTGTTATCTATCAGTGATGTACAGGACAGGTGTTATCTATCAGTGACGTACAGGACAGGTGTTATCTATCAGTGACGCACAGGACAGGGATTATCTATCAGTGATGTACAGGACAGGTGTTATCTTTCAGTGACGTACAGGACAGGTATTATCTATCAGTGACGTATAGGACAGGGATTATCTATCAATGATGTACAGGACAGGTATTATCTATCAGTGACGTATAGGACAGGTATTATCCATCAGTGAAGTACAGGACAGGTGTTATCTATCAGTGATGTACAGGACAGGTGTTATCTATCAGTGACGCAGAGGACAGGCATATCTATCAGTGATGTACAGGACAGGTGTTATCTATCAGTGACGTACAGGACAGGTGTTATCTATCAGTGACGCACAGGACAGGTATTATCTATCAATGATGTACAGGACAGGTATTATCTATCAGTGACGTATAGGACAGGTATTATCCATCAGTGAAGTACAGGACAGGTGTTATCTATCAGTGATGTACAGGACAGGTTTTATCTATCAGTGATGTACAGGACAGGTATTATCTATCAGTGACGTACAGGACAGGTGTTATCTATCAGTGATGTACAGGACAGGTGTCATCTATCAGTGATGTACAGGACAGGTGTTATCTATCAGTGATGTACAGGACATGTGTTATCTATCAGTGACGTACAAGACAGGTGTTATCTATCAGTGATGTACAGTACAGGTGTTATCTATCAGTGATGTACAGGACAGGTGTTATCTATCAGTGACGTACAGGACAGGTGTTATCTATCAGTGACGTACAGGACAGGTATTATCTATCAGTGATGTACAGGACAGGTATTATCTATCAGTGACGTACAGGACAGGTGTTATCTATCAGTGATGTACAGGACAGGTATTATCTATCAGTGACGTAGAGGACAGGTGTTATCTATCAGTGACGTACAGGACAGGTGTTATCTATCAGTGACGTACAGGACAGGTGTTATCTATCAGTGACATAGAGGACATGTGTTATCTATCAGTGATGTACAGAACAGGTGTTATCTATCAGTGATGTACAGGACAGGTGTTATCTATCAGTGACATACAGGAAAAGGTGTTATCTATCAGTGATGTACAGGACAGGGGTTATCTATCAGTGATGTACAGGACAGGTGTTATCTATCAGTGATGTACAGGACAGGTATTATCTATCAGTGACGTACAGGACAGGTGTTATCTATCAGTGACGTACAGGAAAAGGTGTTATCTATCAGTGATGTACAGGACAGGGGTTATCTATCAGTGATGTACAGGACAGGTGTTATCTATCAGTGATGTACAGGACAGGTATTATCAATCAGTGATGTGCAGGACAGGTGTTATCTATCATTAAAGTACAGGACAGGTGTTATCTATCAGTGATGTACAGGACAGGTGTTATCTATCAGTGATGTACAGTACAGGTGTTATCTATCAGTGATGTACAGGACAGGTGTTATCTATCAGTGATGTACAGGACAGGTATTATCTATCAGTGACGTGCAGGACAGGTGTTATCTATCAGTGATGTACAGGACAGGTATTATCTATCAGTGATGTACAGGACAGGTGTTATCTATCAGTGATGTACAGGACAGGTATTATCTATCAGTGATGTACAGGACAGATGTAATCTATCAGTGATGTACAGGACAGGTGTTATCTATCAGTGATGTACAGGACAGGTGTTATCTATCAGTGATGTACAGGACAGGTATTATCTATCAGTGACGTACAGGACAGGTGTTATTTATCAGTGATGTACAGGACATGTGTTATCTATCATTAAATACAGGACAGGTAATATCTATCAGTGATGTACAGGACAGGTGTTATCTATCAGTGATGTACAGGACAGGTGTTATCTATCAGTGATGTACAGTACAGGTGTTATCTATCAGTGATGTACAGGACAGGTGTTATCTATCAGTGATGTACAGGACAGGTATTATCTATCAGTGACGTGCAGGACAGGTGTTATCTATCAGTGATGTACAGGACAGGTATTATCTATCAGTGATGTACAGGACAGGTGTTATCTATCAGTGATGTACAGGACAGGTATTATCTATCAGTGATGTACAGGACAGATGTAATCTATCAGTGATGTACAGGACAGGTGTTATCTATCAGTGATGTACAGGACATGTGTTATCTATCAGTGATGTACAGGAGAGGTATTATCTATCAGTGATGTACAGGACAGGTGTTATCTATCAGTGACGTATAGGACAGGGATTATCTATCAGTAATGTACAGGACAGGTATTATCTATCAGTGACGTAGAGGACAGGTGTTATCTATCAGTGACGTACAGGACAGGTGTTATCTATCATTAAATACAGGACAGGTAATATCTATCAGTGATGTACAGGACAGGTGTTATCTATCAGTGATGTACAGGACAGGTGTTATCTATCAGTGATGTACAGTACAGGTGTTATCTATCAGTGATGTACAGGACAGGTGTTATCTATCAGTGATGTACAGGACAGGTATTATCTATCAGTGACGTGCAGGACAGGTGTTATCTATCAGTGATGTACAGGACAGGTATTATCTATCAGTGACGTAAAGGACAGATGTAATCTATCAGTGATGTACAGGACAGGTGTTATCTATCAGTGATGTACAGGACAGGTGTTATCTATCAGTGACGTATAGGACAGGGATTATCTATCAGTAATGTACAGGACAGGGATTATCTATCAGTGACGTACAGGACAGGTATTATCTATCAGTGACGTAGAGGACAGGTGTTATCTATCAGTGACGTACAGGACAGGTGTTATCTATCAGTGACGTACAGGACAGGTGTTATCTATCAGTGACGTAGAGGACATGTGTTATCTATCAGTGATGTACAGGACAGGTGTTATCTATCAGTGACGTACAGGACACGTGTTATCTATCAGTGATGTACAGGACAGGTGTTATCCATCAGTGATGTACAGGACAGGTGTTATCTATCAGTGATGTACAGGACAGGTGTTATCTATCAGTGACGTACAGGACAGGTGTTATCTATCAGTAACGTACAGGACAGGTGTTATCTATCAGTGACGTATAGGACAGGTGTTATTTATCAGTATCGTACAGGACAGGTGTTATCTATCAGTGACGTATAGGACAGGTATTGTCTATCAGTGATGTACAGGACAGGTGTTATCTATCAGTGACGTACAGGACAGGTGTTATCTATCAGTGATGTACAGGACAGGTGTTATCTATCAGTGATGTACAGGACAGGTGTTATCTATCAGTGACGTACAGGACAGGTGTTATCTATCAGTGACGTATAGGACAGGTGTTATCTATCAGTGACGTGCATGATAGGTGTTATCTATCATTGAAGTACAGGACAGGTGTTATCTATCAGTGATGTACAGGACAGGTGTTATCTATCAGTGACGTACAGGACAGGTGTTATCTATCAGTGATGTACAGGACAGGTGTTATCTATCATTAAATACAGGACAGGTATTATCTATCAGTGATGTACAGGACAGGTGTTATCTATCAGTGATGTGCAGGACAGGTGTTATCTATCTGTGACGTACAGGAAAAGGTGTTATCTATCAGTGATGTACAGGACAGGGGTTATCTGTCAGTGATGTACAGGACAGGTGTTATCTATCAGTGATGTACAGGACAGGTATTATCTATCAGTGATGTGCAGGACAGGTGTTATCTATCATTAAAGTACAGGACAGGTGTTATCTATCAGTGATGTACAGGACAGGTGTTATCTATCAGTGATGTACAGGACAGGTGTTATCTATCAGTGATGTACAGTACAGATGTTATCTATCAGTGATGTACAGGACAGGTGTTATCTATCAGTGATGTACAGGACAGGTATTATCTATCAGTGACGTGCAGGACAGGTGTTATCTATCAGTGATGTATAGGACAGGTATTATCTATCAGTGATGTACAGGACAGGTATTATCTATCAGTGACGTACAGGACAGGTGTTATTTATCAGTGATGTACAGGACATGTGTTATCTATCATTAAATACAGGACAGGTAATATCTATCAGTGATGTACAGGACAGGTGTTATCTATCAGTGATGTACAGGACAGGTGTTATCTATCAGTGATGTACAGTACAGGTGTTATCTATCAGTGATGTACAGGACAGGTGTTATCTATCAGTGATGTACAGGACAGGTATTATCTATCAGTGACGTGCAGGACAGGTGTTATCTATCAGTGATGTACAGGACAGGTATTATCTATCAGTGATGTACAGGACAGGTGTTATCTATCAGTGATGTACAGGACAGGTATTATCTATCAGTGATGTACAGGACAGATGTAATCTATCAGTGATGTACAGGACAGGTGTTATCTATCAGTGATGTACAGGACAGGTGTTATCTATCAGTGACGTATAGGACAGGGATTATCTATCAGTAATGTACAGGACAGGGATTATCTATCAGTGACGTACAGGACAGGTATTATCTATCAGTGACATAGAGGACAGGTGTTATCTATCAGTGACGTACAGGACAGGTGTTATCTATCAGTGACGTACAGGACAGGTGTTATCTATCAGTGACGTAGAGGACATGTGTTATCTATCAGTGATGTACAGGACAGGTGTTATCTATCAGTGACGTACAGGACACGTGTTATCTATCAGTGATGTACAGGACAGGTGTTATCCATCAGTGATGTACAGGACAGGTGTTATCTATCAGTGATGTACAGGACAGGTGTTATCTATCAGTGACGTACAGGACAGGTGTTATCTATCAGTAACGTACAGGACAGGTGTTATCTATCAGTGACGTATAGGACAGGTATTGTCTATCAGTGATGTACAGGACAGGTGTTATCTATCAGTGACGTACAGGACAGGTGTTATCTATCAGTGATGTACAGGACAGGTGTTATCTATCAGTGATGTACAGGACAGGTGTTATCTATCAGTGACGTATAGGACAGGTGTTATCTATCAGTGACGTGCATGATAGGTGTTATCTATCATTGAAGTACAGGACAGGTGTTATCTATCAGTGATGTACAGGACAGGTGTTATCTATCAGTGACGTACAGGACAGGTGTTATCTATCAGTGATGTACAGGACAGGTGTAATCTATCATTAAATACAGGACAGGTATTATCTATCAGTGATGTACAGGACAGGTGTTATCTATCAGTGATGTGCAGGACAGGTGTTATCTATCAGTGACGTACAGGAAAAGTTGTTATCTATCAGTGATGTACAGGACAGGGGTTATCTGTCAGTGATGTACAGGACAGGTGTTATCTATCAGTGATGTACAGGACAGGTATTATCTATCAGTGATGTGCAGGACAGGTGTTATCTATCATTAAAGTACAGGACAGGTGTTATCTATCAGTGATGTACAGGACAGGTGTTATCTATCAGTGATGTACAGTACAGGTGTTATCTATCAGTGATGTACAGGACAGGTGTTATCTATCAGTGATGTACAGGACAGGTATTATCTATCAGTGACGTGCAGGACAGGTGTTATCTATCAGTGATGTATAGGACAGGTATTATCTATCAGTGACGTACAGGACAGGTATTATCTATCAGTGACGTACAGGACAGGTATTATCTATCAGTGATGTGCAGGACAGGTGTTATCTATCATTAAAGTACTGGACAGGTGTTATCTATCAGTGATGTACAGGACAGGTGTTATCTATCAGTGATGTACAGTACAGGTGTTATCTATCAGTGATGTACAGGACAGGTGTTATCTATCAGTGATGTACAGGACAGGTGTTATCTATCAGTGATGTACAGGACAGGTATTATCTATCAGTGACGTGCAGGACAGGTGTTATCTATCAGTGATGTATAGGACAGGTATTATCTATCAGTGACGTAAAGGACAGGTGTTATCTATCAATGACGTGCAGGACAGGTGTTATCTATCAGTGACATACAGGACAGGCGTTATCTATCAGTGATGTACAGGACAGGTGTTATCTATCATTAAATACAGGACAGGTATTATCTATCAGTGATGTACAGGACAGGTGTTATCTATCAGTGATGTACAGGACAGGTGTTATCTATCAGTGACGTACAGGAAAAGGTGTTATCTATCAGTGATGTACAGGACAGGTGTTATCTATCAGTGATGTACAGGACAGGTGTTATCTATCAGTGACGTACAGGACAGGTGTTATCTATCAGTGACGTACAGGACAGGTGTTATCTATCATTAAATACAGGACAGGTATTATCTATCAGTGATGTACAGAACAGGTGTTATCTATCAGTGATGTACAGGACATGTGTTATCTATCAGTGACGTACAGGAAAAGGTGTTATTTATCAGTGATGTACAGGACAGGGGTTATCTATCAGTGATGTACAGGACAGGTGTTATCTATCAGTGATGTACAGGACAGGTATTATCTATCAGTGACGTACAGGACAGGTGTTATCTATCAGTGACGTACAGGAAAAGGTGTTATCTGTCAGTGATGTACAGGACAGGGGTTATCTATCAGTGATGTACAGGACAGGTGTTATCTATCAGTGATGTACAGGACAGGTATTATCTATCAGTGATGTGCAGGACAGGTGTTATCTATCATTAAAGTACAGGACAGGTGTTATCTATCAGTGATGTACAGGACAGGTGTTATCTATCAGTGATGTACAGTACAGGTGTTATCTATCAGTGATGTACAGGACAGGTGTTATCTATCAGTGATGTACAGGACAGGTATTATCTATCAGTGACGTGCAGGACAGGTGTTATCTATCAGTGATGTACAGGACAGGTATTATCTATCAGTGATGTACAGGACAGGTGTTATCTATCAGTGATGTACAGAACAGGTATTATCTATCAGTGATGTACAGGACAGATGTAATCTATCAGTGATGTACAGGACAGGTGTTATATATCAGTGATGTACAGGACAGGTGTTATCTATCAGTGATGTACAGGACAGGTGTTATCTATCAGTGATGTACAGGACAGGTATTATCTATCAGTGACGTACAGGACAGGTGTTATTTATCAGTGATGTACAGGACATGTGTTATCTATCAGTGACGTAGAGGACAGGTGTTATCTATCAGTGACGTACAGGACAGGTGTTATCTATCAGTGACGTACAGGACAGGTGTTATCTATCAGTGACGTAGAGGACATGTGTTATCTATCAGTGATGTACAGGACAGGTGTTATCTATCAGTGACGTACAGGACACGTGTTATCTATCAGTGATGTACAGGACAGGTGTTATCCATCAGTGATGTACAGGACAGGTGTTATCTATCAGTGATGTACAGGACAGGTGTTATCTATCAGTGACGTACAGGACAGGTGTTATCTATCAGTAACGTACAGGACAGGTGTTATCTATCAGTGACGTATAGGACAGGTATTGTCTATCAGTGATGTACAGGACAGGTGTTATCTATCAGTGACGTACAGGACAGGTGTTATCTATCAGTGATGTACAGGACAGGTGTTATCTATCAGTGATGTACAGGACAGGTGTTATCTATCAGTGACGTACAGGACAGGTGTTATCTATCAGTGACGTATAGGACAGGTGTTATCTATCAGTGACGTGCATGATAGGTGTTATCTATCATTGAAGTACAGGACAGGTGTTATCTATCAGTGATGTACAGGACAGGTGTTATCTATCAGTGACGTACAGGACAGGTGTTATCTATCATTAAATACAGGACAGGTATTATCTATCAGTGATGTACAGGACAGGTGTTATCTATCATTAAATACAGGACAGGTATTATCTATCAGTGATGTACAGGACAGGTGTTATCTATCAGTGATGTACAGGACAGGTGTTATCTATCAGTGACGTACAGGACAGGTGTTATCTATCAGTAACGTACAGGACAGGTGTTATCTATCAGGGATTTACAGGACAGGTGTTATCTATCAGTGACGTACAGGACAGGTGTTATCTATCAGTGATGTACAGGACAGGTGTTATCTATCAGTGATGTACAGGACAGGTGTTATCTATCAGTGATGTACAGGACAGGTATTATCTATCAGTGACGTGCAGGACAGGTGTTATCTATCAGTGATGTACAGGACAGGTATTATCTATCAGTGACGTACAGGACAGGTGTTATCTATCAGTGACGTAGACGACATGTGTTATCTATCAGTGACGTACAGGACCGGTGTTATCTATCAGTGACGTGCAGGACAGGTGTTATCTATCAGTGATATACAGGACAGGCGTTATCTATCAGTGATGTACAGGACAGGTGTTATCTCTCAGTGATATACAGGACACGTGTTATCTATCAGTGACGTACAGGAAAAGGTGTTATCTATCAGTGATGTACAGGACAGGTGTTATCTATCAGTGATGTACAGGACAGGTGTTATCTATCAGTGACGTACAGGACAGGTGTTATCTATCAGTTATGTACAGGACAGGTGTTATCTATCATTAAATACAGGACAGGTATTATCTATCAGTGATGTACAGGACAGGTGTTATCTATCAGTGATGTACAGGACAGGTGTTATCTATCAGTGACGTACAGGAAAAGGTGTTATTTATCAGTGATGTACAGGACAGGGGTTATCTATCAGTGATGTACAGGACAGGTGTTATCTATCAGTGATGTACAGGACAGGTATTATCTATCAGTGACGTACAGGACAGGTGTTATCTATCAGTGACGTTCAGGAAAAGGTGTTATCTATCAGTGATGTACAGGACAGGGGTTATCTATCAGTGATGTACAGGACAGGTGTTATCTATCAGTGATGTACAGGACAGGTATTATCTATCAGTGATGTGCAGGACAGGTGTTATCTATCATTAAAGTACAGGACAGGTGTTATCTATCAGTGATGTACAGGACAGGTGTTATCTATCAGTGATGTACAGTACAGGTGTTATCTATCAGTGATGTACAGGACAGGTGTTATCTATCAGTGATGTACAGGTCAGGTATTATCTATCAGTGACGTGCAGGACAGGTGTTATCTATCTGTGATGTACAGGACAGGTATTATCTATCAGTGATGTACAGGACAGGTGTTATCTATCAGTGATGTACAGGACAGGTATTATCTATCAGTGATGTACAGGACAGATGTAATCTATCAGTGATGTACAGGACAGGTGTTATCTATCAGTGATGTACAGGACAGGTGTTATCTATCAGTGATGTACAGGACAGGTATTATCTATCAGTGACGTACAGGACAGGTGTTATTTATCAGTGATGTACAGGACATGTGTTATCTATCAGTGACGTAGTGGACATGTGTTATCTATCAGTGACGTACAGGACAGGTGTTATCTATCAGTGACGTGCAGGACAGGTGTTATCTATCATTAAATACAGGACAGGTATTATCTATCAGTGATGTACAGGACAGGTGTTATCTATCAGTGATGTACAGGACAGGTGTTATCTATCAGTGACGTACAGGAAAAGGTGTTATCTATCAGTGATATACAGGACAGGGGTTATCTATCAGTGACGTACAGGACAGGTGTTATCTATCAGTGATGCACAGGACAGGTGTTATCTATCAGTGATGTACAGGACAGGTGTTATCTATCAGTGACATACAGGACAGGTGTTATCTATCAGTTATGTACAGGACAGGTGTTATCTATCATTAAATACAGGACAGGTAATATCTATCAGTGATGTACAGGACAGGTGTTATCTATCAGTGATGTACAGGACAGGTGTTATCTATCAGTGACGTACAGGAAAAGGTGTTATCTATCAGTGATGTAAAGGACAGGGGTTATCTATCAGTGATGTACAGGACAGGTGTTATCTATCAGTGACGTACAGGACAGGTATTATCTATCAGTGACGTACAGGACAGGTGTTATCTATCAGTGACGTACAGGACAGGTATTATCTATCAGTGACGTACAGGACAGGTGTTATCTATCAGTGATGTACAGGACAGGTGTTATCTATCATTAAATACAGGACAGGTATTATCTATCAATGATGTACAGGACAGGTGTTATCTATCAGTGACGTACAGGAAAAGGTGTTATCTATCAGTGATGTACAGGACAGGTATTATCTATCAGTGATGTACAGGACAGATGTAATCTATCAGTGATGTACAGGACAGGTGTTATCTATCAGTGATGTACAGGACAGGTGTTATCTATCAGTGACGTACAGGACAGGTATTATCTATCAGTGACGTACAGGACAGGTATTATCTATCAGTGACGTACAGGACAGGTATTATCTATCAGTGATGTACAGGACAGATGTAATCTATCAGTTATGTACAGGACAGGTGTTATCTTTCAGTGACGTACAGGACAGGTGTTATCTATCAGTGACGTACAGGACAGGTATTATCTATCAGTGACGTAGAGGACAGGTGTTATCTATCAGTGACGTACAGGACAGTTGTTATCTATCAGTGACGTACAGGACAGGTGTTATCTATCAGTGACGTAGAGGACATGTGTTATCTATCAGTGATGTACAGGACAGGTGTTATCTATCAGTGACGTACAGGACACGTGTTATCCATCAGTGATGTACAGGACAGGTGTTATCTATCAGTGATGTACAGGACAGGTGTTATCCATCAGTGATGTACAGGACAGGTGTTATCTATCAGTGATGTACAGGACAGGTGTTATCTATCAGTGACGTACAGGACAGGTGTTATCTATCAGTAACGTACAGGACAGGTGTTATCTATCAGTGACGTATAGGACAGGTGTTATCTATCAGTGACGTATAGGACAGGTGTTATCTATCAGTGACGTGCATGATAGGTGTTATCTATCATTGAAGTACAGGACAGGTGTTATCTATCAGTGATGTACAGGACAGGTGTTATCTATCAGTGACGTATAGGACAGGTGTTATCTATCAGTGACGTATAGGACAGGTGTTATCTATCAGTGACGTGCATGATAGGTGTTATCTATCATTGAAGTACAGGACAGGTGTTATCTATCATTGAAGTACAGGACAGGTGTTATCTATCAGTGATGTACAGGACAGGTGTTATCTATCATTAAATACAGGACAGGTATTATCTATCAGTGATGTACAGGACAGGTGTTATCTATCAGTGATGTACAGGACAGGTGTTATCTATCAGTGACGTACAGGAAAAGGTGTTATCTATCTGTGATGTACAGGACAGGGGTTTTCTGTCAGTGATGTACAGGACAGGTGTTATCTATCAGTGATGTACAGGACAGGTATTATCTATCAGTGATGTGCAGGACAGGTGTTATCTATCAATAAAGTACAGGACAGGTGTTATCTATCAGTGATGTACAGGACAGGTGTTATCTATCAGTGATGTACAGGACAGGTGTTATCTATCAGTGATGTACAGGACAGGTATTATCTATCAGTGACGTACAGGACAGGTGTTATCTATCAGTGACGTAGACGACGTGTGTTATCTATCAGTGACGTACAGGACAGGTGTTATCTATCAGTGACGTGCAGGACAGGTGTTATCTATCAGTGATATACAGGACAGGCGTTATCTATCAGTGATGTACAGGACAGGTGTTATCTATCAGTGACGTACAGGACAGGTGTTATCTATCAGTGACGTACAGGAAAAGGTGTTATTTATCAGTGATGTACAGGACAGGGGTTATCTATCAGTGATGTACAGGACAGGTGTTATCTATCAGTGATGTACAGGACAGGTATTATCTATCAGTGACGTACAGGACAGGTGTTATCTATCAGTGACGTTCAGGAAAAGGTGTTATCTATCAGTGATGTACAGGACAGGGGTTATCTATCAGTGATGTACAGGCAGGTGTTATCTATCAGTGATGTACAGGACAGGTATTATCTATCAGTGATGTGCAGGACAGGTGTTATCTATCATTAAAGTACAGGTCAGGTGTTATCTATCAGTGATGTACAGGACAGGTGTTATCTATCAGTGATGTACAGTACAGGTGTTATCTATCAGTGATGTACAGGACAGGTGTTATCTATCAGTGATGTACAGGACAGGTATTATCTATCAGTGACGTGCAGGACAGGTGTTATCTATCAGTGATGTACAGGACAGGTATTATCTATCAGTGATGTACAGGACAGGTGTTATCTATCAGTGATGTACAGGACAGGTATTATCTATCAGTGATGTACAGGACAGGTGTTATCTATCAGTGATGTACAGGACAGGTGTTATCTATCAGTGATGTACAGGACAGGTGTTATCTATCAGTGATGTACAGGACAGGTATTATCTATCAGTGACGTACAGGACAGGTGTTATTTATCAGTGATGTACAGGACATGTGTTATCTATCAGTGACGTAGAGGACATGTGTTATCTATCAGTGACGTACAGGACAGGTGTTATCTATCAGTGACGTGCAGGACAGGTGTTATCTATCATTAAATACAGGACAGGTATTATCTATCAGTGATGTACAGGACAGGTGTTATCTATCAGTGATGTACAGGACAGGTGTTATCTATCAGTGACGTACAGGAAAAGGTGTTATCTATCAGTGATGTACAGGACAGGGGTTATCTATCAGTGACGTACAGGACAGGTGTTATCTATCAGTGATGCACAGGACAGGTGTTATCTATCAGTGATGTACAGGACAGGTGTTATTTATCAGTGACGTACAGGACAGGTGTTATCTATCAGTTATGTACAGGACAGGTGTTATCTATCATTAAATACAGGACAGGTAATATCTATCAGTGATGTACAGGACAGGTGTTATCTATCAGTGATGTACAGGACAGGTGTTATCTATCAGTGACGTACAGGAAAAGGTGTTATCTATCAGTGATGTACAGGACAGGGGCTATCTGTCAGTGATGTACAGGACAGGTGTTATCTATCAGTGATGTACAGGACAGGTATTATCTATCAGTGACGTACAGGACAGGTGTTATCTATCAGTGACGTACAGGACAGGTATTATCTATCAGTGACGTACAGGACAGGTGTTATCTATCAGTGATGTACAGGACAGGTGTTATCTATCATTAAATACAGGACAGGTATTATCTATCAGTGATGTACAGGACAGGTGTTATCTATCAGTGACGTACAGGAAAAGGTGTTATCTATCAGTGATGTACAGGACAGGTATTATCTATCAGTGATGTACAGGACACGTGTTATCTATCAGTGATGTACAGGACAGGTATTATCTATCAGTGATGTACAGGACAGATGTAATCTATCAGTGATGTACAGGACAGGTGTTATCTATCAGTGATGTACAGGACAGGTGTTATCTATCAGTGACGTACAGGACAGGTATTATCTATCAGTGACGTACAGGACAGGTATTATCTATCAGTGACGTACAGGACAGGTGTTATCTATCAGTGACGTACAGGACAGGTATTATCTATCAGTGACGTACAGGACAGGTGTTATTTATCAGTGATGTACAGGACATGTGTTATCTATCAGTGACGTACAGGACAGGTGTTATCTATCAGTGACGTACAGATCAGGTATTATCTATCAGTGACGTACAGGACAGGTATTGTCTATCAATGACGTACAGGACAGGTATTATCTATCAGTGATGTACAGGACATGTGTTATCTATCAGTGACGTAGAGGACATGTGTTATCTATCAGTGATGTACAGGACAGGTGTTATCTATCAGTGATGTACAGGACAGGTATTATCTATCAGTGACGTACAGGACAGGTATTATCTGTCAGTGACGTACAGGACAGGTGTTATTTATCAGTGATGTACAGGACATGTGTTATCTATCAGTGACGTAGAGGACATGTGTTATCTATCAGTGATGTACAGGACAGGTGTTATCTATCAGTGATGTACAGGACAGGTGTTATCTATCAGTGACGTAGAGGACATGTGTTATCTATCAGTAATGTACAGGACAGGTGGTATCTATCAGTGATGTACAGGACAGGTGTTATTTATCAGTGATGTACAGGACAGGTGTTATCTATCAGTGACGTACAGGACAGGCGTTATCTATCAGTGATGTACAGGACAGGTGTTATCTATCAGTGACATACAGGACAGGTGTTATCTATCAGTGATGTACAGGACAGGTGTTATCTATCAGTGACGTACAGGACAGGTGTTATCTATCAGTGATGTACAGGACAGGTGTTATCTATCAGTGACGTACAGGACAGGTGTTATCTATCAGTGACGTACAGGACAGGTGTTATCTATCAGTGAGGTACAGGACAGGTGTTATCTATCAGTGATGTACAGGACAGGTATTATCTATCAGTGATGTACAGGACAGGTATTATCTATCAGTGATGTACAGGACAGGTGTTATCTATCAGTGATGTACAGGACAGGTGTTATCTATCAGTGACGTAGAGGACATGTGTTATCTATCAGTAATGTACAGGACAGGTGGTATCTATCAGTGATGTACAGGACAGGTGTTATTTATCAGTGATGTACAGGACAGGTGTTATCTATCAGTGACATACAGGACAGGCATTATCTATCAGTGATGTACAGGACAGGTGTTATCTATCAGTGATGTACAGGACAGGTGTTATCTATCAGTGATGTACAGGACAGGTATTATCTATCAGTGACGTACAGGACAGGTGTTATTTATCAGTGATGTACAGGACATGTGTTATCTATCAGTGACGTAAAGGACATGTGTTATCTATCAGTGACGTACAGGACAGGTGTTATCTATCAGTGACGTGCAGGACAGGTGTTATCTATCATTAAATACAGGACAGGTATTATCTATCAGTGATGTACAGGACAAGTGTTATCTATCAATGATGTACAAGACAGGTGTTATCTATCAGTTATGTACAGGACAGGTGTTATCTATCATTAAATACAGGACAGGTAATATCTATCAGTGATGTACAGGACAGGTGTTATCTATCAGTGATGCACAGGACAGGTGTTATCTATCAGTGATGTACAGGACAGGTGTTATTTATCAGTGACGTACAGGACAGGTGTTATCTATCAGTTATGTACAGGACTGGTGTTATCTATCATTAAATACAGGACAGGTAATATCTATCAGTGATGTACAGGACAGGTGTTATCTATCAGTGATGTACAGGACAGGTGTTATCTATCAGTGACGTACAGGAAAAGGTGTTATCTATCAGTGATGTACAGGACAGGGGTTATCTATCAGTGATGTACAGGACAGGTGTTATCTATCAGTGATGTACAGGACAGGTATTATCTATCAGTGACGTACAGGACAGGTGTTATCTATCAGTGACGTACAGGACAGGTATTATCTATCAGTGACGTACAGGACAGGTGTTATCTATCAGTGATGTACAGGACAGGTGTTATCTATCATTAAATACAGGACAGGTATTATCTATCAGTGATGTACAGGACAGGTGTTATCTATCAGTGACGTACAGGAAAAGGTGTTATCTATCAGTGATGTACAGGACAGGTATTATCTATCAGTGATGTACAGGACACGTGTTATCTATCAGTGATGTACAGGACAGATGTAATCTATCAGTGATGTACAGGACAGGTGTTATCTATCAGTGATGTACAGGACAGGTGTTATCTATCAGTGACGTACAGGACAGGTATTATCTATCAGTGACGTACAGGACAGGTATTATCTATCAGTGACGTACAGGACAGGTGTTATCTATCAGTGACGTACAGGACAGGTATTATCTATCAGTGACGTACAGGACAGGTGTTATCTATCAGTGATGTACAGGACAGGTGTTATCTATCATTAAATACAGGACAGGTATTATCTATCAGTGACGTACAGGACAGGTATTATCTATCAGTGACGTACAGGACAGGTGTTATCTATCAGTGACGTACAGGACAGGTATTATCTATCAGTGACGTACAGGACAGGTGTTATCTATCAGTGATGTACAGGACAGGTGTTATCTATCAGTGACGTACAGGAAAAGGTGTTATCTATCAGTGATGTACAGGACAGGTATTATCTATCAGTGATGTACAGGACACGTGTTATCTATCAGTGATGTACAGGACAGGTATTATCTATCAGTGATGTACAGGACAGATGTAATCTATCAGTGATGTACAGGACAGGTGTTATCTATCAGTGATGTACAGGACAGGTGTTATCTATCAGTGACGTACAGGACAGGTATTATCTATCAGTGACGTACAGGACAGGTATTATCTATCAGTGACGTACAGGACAGGTGTTATCTATCAGTGACGTACAGGACAGGTATTATCTATCAGTGACGTACAGGACAGGTGTTATTTATCAGTGATGTACAGGACATGTGTTATCTATCAGTGACGTACAGGACAGGTGTTATCTATCAGTGACGTACAGATCAGGTATTATCTATCAGTGACGTACAGGACAGGTATTGTCTATCAATGACGTACAGGACAGGTATTATCTATCAGTGATGTACAGGACATGTGTTATCTATCAGTGACGTAGAGGACATGTGTTATCTATCAGTGATGTACAGGACAGGTGTTATCTATCAGTGATGTACAGGACAGGTATTATCTATCAGTGACGTACAGGACAGGTATTATCTGTCAGTGACGTACAGGACAGGTGTTATTTATCAGTGATGTACAGGACATGTGTTATCTATCAGTGACGTAGAGGACATGTGTTATCTATCAGTGATGTACAGGACAGGTGTTATCTATCAGTGATGTACAGGACAGGTGTTATCTATCAGTGACGTAGAGGACATGTGTTATCTATCAGTAATGTACAGGACAGGTGGTATCTATCAGTGATGTACAGGACAGGTGTTATTTATCAGTGATGTACAGGACAGGTGTTATCTATCAGTGACGTACAGGACAGGCGTTAACTATCAGTGATGTACAGGACAGGTGTTATCTATCAGTGACGTACAGGACAGGTGTTATCTATCAGTGATGTACAGGACAGGTGTTATCTATCAGTGACGTACAGGACAGGTGTTATCTATCAGTGACGTACAGGACAGGTGTTATCTATCAGTGACGTACAGGACAGGTGTTATCTATCAGTGAGGTACAGGACAGGTGTTATCTATCAGTGATGTACAGGACAGGTGTTATCTATCAGTGACGTACAGGACAGGTATTATCTATCAGTGACGTACAGGACAGGTGTTATTTATCAGTGATGTACAGGACATGTGTTATCTATCAGTGACGTAGAGGACATGTGTTATCTATCAGTGACGTACAGGACAGGTGTTATCTATCAGTGACGTGCAGGACAGGTGTTATCTATCATTAAATACAGGACAGGTATTATCTATCAGTGATGTACAGGACAAGTGTTATCTATCAGTGATGTACAAGACAGGTGTTATCTATCAGTTATGTACAGGACAGGTGTTATCTATCATTAAATACAGGACAGGTAATATCTATCAGTGATGTACAGGACAGGTGTTATCTATCAGTGATGCACAGGACAGGTGTTATCTATCAGTGATGTACAGGACAGGTGTTATTTATCAGTGACGTACAGGACAGGTGTTATCTATCAGTTATGTACAGGACTGGTGTTATCTATCATTAAATACAGGACAGGTAATATCTATCAGTGATGTACAGGACAGGTGTTATCTATCAGTGATGTACAGGACAGGTATTATCTATCAGTGATGTACAGGACAGGTATTATCTATCATTGAAGTACAGGGCAGGTGTTATCTATCATTTAAGAACAGGACAGGTGTTATCTATCAGTGACGTAGAGGACATGTGTTATCTATCAGTGATGTACAGGACAGGTGGTATCTATCAGTGATGTACAGGACAGGTGGTATCTATCAGTGATGTACAGGACAGGTGTTATCTATCAGTGATGTACAGGACAGATGTTATCTATCAGTGACGTACAGGACAGGTGTTATCTATCAGTGACATACAGGACAGGTGTTATCTATCAGTGACGTACAGGACAGGTGTTATCTATCACTGAAGTACAGGACAGGTGTTATCTATCAGTGACGTACAGGACAGGTGTCATCTATCAGTGATGTAAAGGACAGGTATTATCTATCATTGACGTTCAGGACAGGTGTTATCTATCAGTGACGTACAGGACAGGTGTTATCTATCAGTGATGTACAGGACAGGTATTATCTATCAGTGACGTACAGGACAGGTGTTATCTATCAGTGATGTACAGTACTGGTGTTATCTATCAGTGATGTACAGGACAGGTGTTATTTATCAGTGATGTACAGGATAGGTGTTATCTATCAGTGATGTACAGGACAGGTATTATCTATTAGTTATGTACAGGACAGGTGTTATCTCTCAGTGACGTACAGGACAGGTGTTATCTATCAGTGACGTACAGGACAGGTGTTATCTATCAGTGACGTACAGGACAGGTGTTATCTATCAGTGACGTACAGGACAGGTATTATATATCAGTGATGTACAGGATAGGTGTTATCTATCAGTGATGTACAGGACAGGTATTATCTATCAGTGATGTACAGGACCGTTGTTATCTATCAGTGATGTACCGGACAGGTATTATCTATCAGTGATATACAGGATAGCTGTTATCTATCAGTGATGTACAAGACAGGTGTTATCTATCAGTAATGTACAGGACAGGTGTTGTCTCTCAGTGACGTACAGGACAGGTGTTATCTATCAGTGATGTACAGGACAGGTGTTATCTGTCAGTGACGTACAGGACAGGTGTTATCTATCAGTGACGTACAGGACAGGTATTATCTATCAGTGATGTACAGGACAGGTGTTATCAGTGACGTACAGGACAGGTGTTATCTATCAGTGATGTACAGGACAGGTGTTATCTATCAGTGACGTACAGGACAGGTGTTATCTATCAGTGATGTACAGGACAGGTGTTATCTATCAGTGATGTACAGGACAGGTGTTATCTATCAGTGACGTACAGGCAGGTGTTATCTATCAGTGATGTACAGGACAGGTATTATCTATCAGTGATGTACAGGACAGGTATTATCTATCAGTGATGTACAGGACAGGTGTTATCTATCAGTGATGTACAGGACAGGTGTTATCTAGCAGTGACATACAGGACAGGTGTTATCTATCAGTGATGTACAGGACAGGTATTATCTATCAGTGATGTACAGGACAGGTATTATCTATCAGTGACGTACAGGACAGGTGTTATCTATCAGTGACGTACAGGACAGGTAATATCTAGCAGTGACATACACGTGTAAGGTGACCGGGAGCCAGTTGTTATAATTCTCCTTACCATAGACATCACAAAGCACCTTGATACTGTAGTAAGGAGGTCATTTGGTGGTTTCTGTGATTGGGACCCGGTGTCCCCACAGCAGCAGCAGCAGCAGAGTATGTATCGGAATTTCAGAATACAAAATTCAGAGTAAAACCTGGATCTTCCAGTCAGTGGTGGGATCAGGAAGCAGTGCCGCCAATATCGGAACTCTGAGAAACATACATACTTGCCTATTCTCCCGGAATGGCCGGGAGGCTCCTAAATATTGGGCGGCACTCCCAGACATACTGGCAAGTTGGCCATGTATCCTGGAACCTGGCTGCCCCCACCAGTTAAACAAACAGTCACTCTGGAGATACTTTTCAGGTGCTAGAAAAGGGGAGGGGTCACAGCAAACAGAGAGGTGTGGTGCTCCCCCCATCCCCCTCCCCGGTATCCCCCCAGCACACTGACTAATACCCTTAACAAAATACCTGAACCTTTCTGGTAATAGAATTTCCGAGATATTAGTTACATGAATTTGCAAATACATGGTTAGCTGCTGAGCCACGTTAAGGCTTCTCTGATATTAGCAGTCTTACGCTACTTAACAGCACTGCCCACATAAGGCCATGTGATTTGTCTACAGTAAGGCCTCATGATAAAGGCTCATAAAGAGCCACCCCTAAGATCTCCCACAGCACTACAAGGACCAGCATGCCTTACAAATGCTGCTCTTAATAAATACATAGAAGGCAATGACTGGGAGCAGCATTTGGAAGGCATGCTGGTCCTTGTAGTGTTAATGGGAGATCTTATGGGTGGCTCTCAGGTAAGCTAGCCCTCAAACTGGATGTAATTCTGGATGTAATTTTGTATGAGCCTTTATCATGAGGCCTGTAGACAAATCACATGGCCCTATGTGTGCATTGTTATTATGTAGTGTTAGGACTGCTGATATCAGAGAAGCATTGACGTGGCTCAGCAGCTAACCATGTATTTGCAAATTCATGTAACAAATATCTCAGAAATTCTATTACCAGATAGGTTCAGGTATTGTAGTGGGTATTAGTCAATGTGCTGGGGGGGATACCAGGGGGGGGAAATGCACCAGCCCCTCTCTGTTTGCCTCCACCCCTTGTCCTTGCGATGACGCGATTCATTGTAGCCACGCTCCCTGCTGTGTAATGCCGGTATTCTCAGTATTGTGTAGCAGGGAACTTGGCCACGATGATGCGATTGTGGAAACCACGCCCCCGGACACCGTCATTTATCTTACCACGCCACCGTCTCAGCCCCCCTATGGCTTTCCCGCCCCCACCCGCACTGCTCCTTCCTATGCTGACCTTGCTGCTGTCTCCCAGAACGGGCAGCCAGATTGTCAGCAACTATGGAAATAAATCAGATGGAGGTGGAAGGTTCTGCGATCACTGTTTACATACAGTAGGCGATGATCTGGACCCAGATAGGATGTAGTTTTCTTTTGCAAATATTATGTTCATACAGATGTGTCCTCATACATGTTTGCTGCAGTCACGCCAAACTTCCCCTCTTGGCACGCCAGGTCGCATGAGACTCTACCAGCGTAGGCCGTCAAAAATGCATCTCCGTTGCAGTGTGATGTGACTAGGATGCACATGGAGACTGCACTAAGTCATGTGATGTGTGACACCTGTATACTGTGTGACTGAGGCTGTATACGGAGCACAATGTGACTAGGACGCACCAGGATACTGCGCTGAGTAATGTGATATGACACCTGTATACTGTGTGTGACTGAGGCTGTATACAGAGCACAATGTGACTAGGACACACCAGGAGACTGTGCTGAGTAATGTGATATATGACACCTGTATACTGTGTGTGACTGAGGCTGTATACGGAGCACAATGTGACTAGGACGCACCAGGAGACTGCGCTGAGTAATGTGATATATGACACCTGTATACTGTGTGTGACTGAGGCTGTATACGGAGCACAATGTGACTAGGACGCACCAGGAGACTGTGCTGAGTAATGTGATATATGACACCTGTATACTGTGTGTGACTGAGGCTGTATACGGAGCACAATGTGACTAGGATGCACATGGAGACTGCACTGAGTCATGTAATGTGTGACACCTGTATACTGTGTGTGACTGAGGCTGTATACGGAGCACAATGTGACTAGAACGCACCAGGAGACTGCGCTGAGTAATGTGATATATGACACCTGTATACTGTGTGTGACTGAGGCTGTATACGGAGCACAATGTGACTATGACGCACCAGGAGACTGCGCTGAGTAATGTGATGTGTGACACCTGTATACTGTGTGTGACTGAGGCTGTATACGGAGCACAATGTGACTAGGACGCATCAGGAGACTGCGCTGAGTAATGTGATATATGACACCTGTATACTGTGTGTGCCTGAGGCTGTATACGGAGCACAATGTGACTAGGACGCACCAGGAGACTGCGCTGAGTAATGTGATATATGACACCTGTATACTGTGTGTGACTGAGGCTGTATTCGGAGCACAATGTGACTAGGACGCACCAGGAGACTGCGCTGAGTAATGTGATATATGACACCTGTATACTGTGTGTGACTGAGGCTGTATACGGAGCACAATGTGACTAGGACGCACCAGGAGACTGCACTGAGTAATGTGATATATGACACCTGTATACTGTGTGTGACTGAGGCTGTATACGGAGCACAATGTGACTAGGACGCACCAGGAGACTGCGCTAAGCAAATGTGATATATGACACCTGTATACAGTGTGCGACTGAGGGTGTATACGGAGCACAATGTGACTAGGACGCACCAGGAGACTGCACTGAGTAATGTGATATATGACACCTGTATACTGTGTGTGACTGAGGCTGTATACGGAGCACAATGTGACAAGGATGCACCAGGAGACTGCGCTGAGTAATGTGATATGTGACACCTGTATACTGTGTGTGTCTGAGACTGTATAAGGAGCACAATGTGACTAGGACGCACCAGGAGACTGCGCTGAGTAATGTGATATATGACACCTGTATACTGTGTGTGACTAAGGCTGTATACACTGGCAGATATCTGTGCCGTTCAGTCGATCTGCAGATACTTCTGCCAATGAGTCTGCATCTGTGCATGAAGTGCAACAATGTAGCAGCCGCAGCTTTTTCCCAATACATGTTCTGTTCGGTATCCGGTCTCTAGGTCGACCACACTTAGGTCGACCACTATTGGTCGACAGCAATTAACTCGACAGGGTTTCTAGGTCGGCAGGTCGACACGAGTGGGACATGAGGTGACACGGTGCACTAATCAGGGTTCCCGGTCACTGTACGGAGAAAACAACAGCAAACATTTAAAAAAAAACCTCATGTCTACCTTTTGACCTGTCGACCTAGAATCCCTTTCGACCTAGTTACTGTCGACCAATAGTGGTCTACCTAGACACTGTCGCCCTAAGTGTGGTCGCCCCTCCATACCACACCCGTTCTGTTCTCCATATACAGACACAGGATACAGTAAACTTTAGTAGAACACACAAAAGAATGGTTTGCTAGATTTTGAGCGATGCGGCCGACTAGTAACAACTTAATGTACACAGAATAATTTCCACATTACACGTGACAGTTAGGAGCTGATTGGTTGGAGCACCATCTGTCATTCGTACTGAGTGATAACAAGAAAATCACTTTTTAAATCTACCCCCAAATTCTCTGATATTACACAATGTGTGTTGTCTGTTTACAAGTGTTGTGTAAAAGTGGAACGGTCCTGACGGCTGGGAGGTTTGTGTCACGTAACTATTCGCCTGTAATAGATTCCTCCTCATGTCATCTCTTCTCCTGTGTCCGCAGCTGTGGCGTCATCACCGGGACTGGTCCTATCACCACGCTCTGCTGTAACGGGATGGAAGGTCGCTACGTCAGCGTCGTCATTCTTGGTACTCAGTACCTCACCCTGTGCGAGGTGGAGGTCTATGGACACGAGCTGGAGTCACTGCCCAATCACGTCTGCTTGTAGACTATGTCCATTGTACACACTGACGGCCTGATTCAGAGATGTACAGTATGCAAACATCATGTCTTCATACATCTGCGATGGGGTGAGATCTGCACATGCGCATCGCCACACTGCGCATCTGCAGATCTCGTTCTGGAAGATCGCATTACAGTCTCCAGCTGTTGGGGGGCGCAGCTAGGGTGGTGTGTCCGCCTCATTTTCTGGGTGTGCTGAAGCCAGTGGCTGCGTCCCTGGACCTGAGGTTTATTCAGATGACCAATGTTCACACAGATGATCCAAAGCAGTGTTCTCGGATGCAGCAGCGGATCAGAGAAGCCAGCAAGAGGTATCTACTTACACAAGACACCAGTGGCGTGCGGTGAGGTCAGTGGCTGGTGAGACACTACAGCCATAATGTACGCCGGATCCTGCCGATGACCCCTACCGCCGCCGAGCCAATACCCGCTACTGCCTCTGAGCCGATGCCCGCTGCCACCACCAATGGCTTACAAACTCGCCCACCATCAACTGACCCAGCCCTCCGCCACTAATTTGCATCTCAGTCCGATGCCGCCAATGCCCGCTGCCTGCCTGCTCATCATACTTGTGATATATTGTACATTTTTATAGAAAAAAAATTAAATTAGTGTTTGGGACTGGGAAGGGAGTGGGAGGAGGACATGAATGCAATTTTGTTGTCCAGGGCTTCCATTAACTTAATGGAAAAGGGTCTGAATGGGTTAAAAAATGTAAAAAAAATGCGTGAGGTCCCCCCTCCTAAGTATATCCAGCCTCGGGCTCTTTGAGCCGGTCCTGGTTGTTTAAATACTGGGAGGAAAATTGGACAGGGGTTCCTCGTATTTATACAATCAGCACTGGGCTCTTAGTCTGGTCCTGGTTCCAAAAATACGGGGGACAAAAGATGTAGGGGTCCCCAATATTTTTAAAACCAGCACCGGGCTCCACTAGCCAGGGACATAATGCCACAGCCGGGGGACACATTTATGGAGGTCACTGCGGCCGTGGCATTACCCCCCCTCCCACTAGTCAATTCCCTGGAGGAGTGGGGACCCCTTAAATCAAGGGGTCCCCCCCTCCAGGGTGAAGCCCGAGGCTGTACCTAGCACCCCTGGGCGGTGGGTGCCGGGCTGATAGCCATAAGTGTGTAAAAAAATAATATTGTTTTTGTTGTGGAACTACAAGGGCCAGCAAGCCTCCCCCGCTTGCAGGTACTTGGAGAACCTCAAGTACCAGCATGTGGGGAAATAACGGGCCCACTGGTACCTGTAGTTCTACAACAACAAAAAATATCCAAATAAAAACACAACACACACACCGTGAAAGTAAAATTTTATTAAAACACATTTACTGTTATGCACACCAGTGCCTGCAGGAATGTACTGGTGTTTGAACTGTTATGCACACCAGTGCCTGCAGGAATGTACTGGTGTCTGAACGGATAGGTATCCAAAACAAATGAACTCACAGACAGACTGGGGAATATGACATTACGTACACAGAAGGTGATAGGGTAACAAAATACACACAAAGTGAACAGAGAAGCCCAGAGGCTAAGGAACTGGGTGTCTCCCTAGTATTAGGAATGCTCAGATGGAAAGAAGCGAGATGTTGTGTTTTAATACGTAGAGAACCCGAAATGCTGTTGCTAAGGTCAACAGCAAAACCCTAAAGGGTTACCAACGGGTGTGGCAGTAAACTCCTTGGTCAGAGATGGAATGATAGACACAAGGAGAGTCTCCACAATCCTAATCCTCACTTGCAGTGCACAGGTTCAGCTTACTGCCACTAAGCTGACACCTGAACACCTTGCACAGTGAGACAGGATTTAGGCAGGCAAGTCTTAGAATACAGCCGCAAACTTGCTAAGTTCACAGAGTAGTAACAGAACCCCAGCAAGCTAAACGACTGACTCCAGTCTTACTGCTAGGTCTGGATTGGCAGAGTGTAGTACCAAATCCCCAGGCCTATTTGCAGTAAGCAACAACAAATACAAAGCTACACAGTACTGGCTAACTTTCAGGAACTGACTAACCAACAAAGATTCAGCAGCATCTGCTTAACCTGAGAAGAGGCCTTATAAAGCAGGTGCTGTCCACGCCCCACTCAGACCTCACAGACTGTGAGCACAAAAACCAGCACCGGATCCCCTGCCGTGCACAGAGCCTGTAACCACTGCACAGCAAAAGACCCAAACCGGAGTATCAGCTGCGCTCAGGTTACTCCGCTAGCACTTGTCTCCCGGTTGCCATGACGACGTGGCAGCACAGGGCAGGAGACCCTAACAGTACCCCCCCTCTGACGAGGGGTCAAAGAAACCCTACCACCGGGTTTATCGGGGAACTGCGAGATGAAAGAGCGTATCAGTCTGGGGGCATGAAGATCACAACTGCGCACCCACGACCGCTCCTCCGGGCCATACCCCTTCCAGTGCACCAAAAATGACAGCCGACCCTGAACCATCTTGGAGTCAAGAATCCTTTCAACAACAAACTCCCTCTGGCCACGTATCAGAAGAGGGGAAGGTCTTCCACTGGAAGAAGGATTACTAATCGCCCGTTTTAAAAGGGAACAATGAAATGTTTTATTGATACCCAAAGAACGGGGCAGATCTAACTGAAATGCCACCGGATTGATAACCCTGGTGATCTTATAAGGGCCGATGAACCGGGGGCCTAACTTATGAGATGGCTGTCTCAACTTCAAATTCTTGGTAGACAACCAGACGAAGTCTCCTAATTTGAAGCTGCAGGGTCTTTTCCGCTTATCAAAAACCCTTTTGGTCACTAATGACACAGACACAAGGGCTTTCTTCACTTTCCGCCAAATACCTCTAAGGACCGAAACCACAGAGGAACCACCAGGCGTGGAGTCCAGGGGGTCAAAAGAATTGGCCTTAGGATGATGCCCATACACACAAAGGAAGGGAGAGATCCCTGTAGCAGAGTGAGCCGCGTTGTTATAGGCAAACTCCGCCATGGACAGATGAGCAACCCAGTCAGTCTGACACTTGGAGACATAACACCTGAGGAACTGCTCCAAGGACTGGTTCACCCTTTCAGTCTGCCCATTAGACTGCGGATGGTAGCCTGACGACAAGCTGACAGAAATCTGGAGATCGGAACAAAATGCCCTCCAGAATTTAGCCACAAACTGGGATCCGCGGTCAGAGACCACATCAAGTGGCAACCCGTGGAGACGCACAACATGCAGCATAAATAATTCAGACAGGCGTCTGGCCGATGGCAGCCCAACCAGTGGAACGAAGTGCGCCATCTTCGAAAACCTGTCAACGACAACCCAGATGGCTGTCATCCCCGAGGATTTGGGCAAGTCCACCACAAAATCCATTGAAATGTGGGTCCATGGCTTAGATGGGATAGAGAGTGGATGTAATGGACCAACAGGAACCCCTCTAGGAGTCTTATTTCGGGCACAGATGTCACATGCCCGAACCCACTGATCCACATCCTTTGCCACCGAGGGCCACCACACCGCCCTAGATAGCAACTCCCGAGTTCTGGCAATACCCGGGTGACCTGCCAACTTCTTGGCATGGAATTCCAGGAACACTCGCTGTCTTAACCTAGGAGGCACAAACAAAAGACCTACCGGAAGGTCTGGAGGAGCCTGCTCCTGTGCTCTAAGGACAATGATAAGAGGTCCTGGGTAATGCCCACTTTAATACATGATGGGGACACAATGGGCAACGGCTCCTCGGTGGTCTCCTGGATTGGAGCAAAACTCCGCGAGAGCGCATCAGCCTTGATGTTTTTTGACCCAGGGCGATATGTTATCAAAAAATTAAAGCGAGCAAAAAACAAAGCCCATCGTGCCTGCCTGGCATTGAGACGCTTCGCTGACTCTAAATATGCCAGATTCTTATGGTCGGTGAGAATTGAGACCACAAACTTATCCCCCTCAAGCCAGTGTCTCCACTCCTCGAGTGCATCCTTAATAGCCAACAATTCCCGGTTACCCACGTCATAATTCATCTCGGCAGGCGAAAATTTACGGGAAAAGTAAGCACAGGGATGAAGGCGATTATCAGACACTCCCATCTGAGAAAGCACTGCCCCAATACCCATCTCAGAGGCATCCACCTCCACCACAAAAGGACGCTCTGGATCTGGGTGTCGCAGCACCTTGGCCGATACAAATGCCCTTTTGAGACGGGCAAAAGCCGCTTTAGCCTCACAAGACCAGTGAGCAACATCCGCCCCTTTCTTAGTGAGTGCCACCAAGGGCGCCACTATAGACGAAAATCCAGCGATAAATCGTCTATAAAAATTTGCAAAGCCCAGGAAACGCTGAAGCGCCTTCAAACTAGTGGGCTGCACCCAATCCAGGACTGCCTGTACCTTGGAACCCTCCATTTGGAAACCTTCTGGGGAGATAATATATCCTAGAAATGCGATTTGCTGAACTTCAAATTCGCACTTCTCCAGCTTCGCCCCAAGCCGGTGGTCTCTGAGTTTCTGGAGGACTAAGCGTACATGCTTCCGATGTTCCTCCAGGGAATGGGAGAAGATTAGGATGTCATCTAAGTATACAACTAAGAATCTATCCAAATATTCCTTGAGCACATCATTCATGAAATCCTGGAAGACTGCCGGGGCATTACAGAGCCCAAAAGGCATCACCAAATATTCATAATGCTGAGAGTGGGTATTAAAGGCAGTCTTCCATTCATCCCCCTCTCTTATTCGGATTAGATTGTACGCACCGCGTAGGTCAATCTTAGAAAAAATGGTGGCAGTACGAAGCTGGTCAAACAAGACCGAAATGAGAGGCAGTGGGTATGAGTTTTTAATAGTGATACGGTTCAATTCCCTGAAGTCGATGCAGGGTCGCAACGAACCGTCCTTTTTACCCACGAAGAAGAACCCCAACCCAACTGGAGACTGTGAAGGTCTGATAAATCCCTTAGCCAAGTTCTCCTGAATGTACTCTGCCATAGCCTGAGTCTCAGGACGTGACAGGGAGTACAACCTGCTCTTGGGAAGCTTAGCATTTGGCAACAAATCAATGGCACAGTCATAGGGGCGATGGGGAGGTAGAACCTCTGCAACTTTTTTGGAGAACACGTCCGCAAAATATGCATAACACCCTGGCAATCCTGGCAAACTTAGCTGCGAGAGTCTGACTGGAAGGCTCAAGCAACTCCTGAAACAATCAGTACCCCAACTAAGAATCTCCCCAGAGACCCAGTCAAATTGAGGATTGTGGGCCCTTAACCAGGGTAACCCCAACACCAATGGGGCAAAAGTACAGACAGTCACATAAAAGGACAATTTTTCAGAGTGTGTGGCTCCAATAAACAAAGAAATCTGGCTAGTGCAAGAGGTAATTTTACATTGGGATAATGGTTCCCCGTTTAACCCACAAATCTCAATTTCCGATGCCAAGGGTACTAAGGGAACAGAGTGTTTCAGGGCGAATTGGCGGTCCATAAAAACCCCGTCGGCCCCACTGTCCACAAAGGCCTCAGTCTTGACAGTTTGACCGAGGATCTTCAAGGTCACCGGAATGATAAAAGTCTTCTTGGGAAATTCTGACTTCTGGCCGGACAGGATATTTCCCATCACCCTCAGGCCCTGAAGTTTTCTGGCTTTTCTGGGCATGATACTACCACATGACCTTTATTCCCACAGTACAAACACAACCCCTGCTGTCTCCTCCGCGTCTTCTCACGCGAGGAGAGGCGGGTAGCCCCAATCTGCATAGGCTCCTCGGAAAATTCCTCAGAGTCTGAGGTTCCCTTGGGAAAGAAGGAAACCTCAGTCTCCCTTTCAAGCCTACGCTCTCTCAGCCGTCTATCCACCTGGATGGATAACTGCATGAGCTGATCCAAGCTATCAGGCAAGGGATATTGTACCAGTTGGTCCTTTATCTGGTTAGAAAGACCTCTTCGGTACTGGTGTCTCAGGGCTGGGTCATTCCACTGGGTATCATGGGCCAACCTCCGAAACTCCGTACAGTAAACCTCAACTGGCCTTCGCCCTTGCTTAAGGATCGAAATCTGAGCCTCGGCTGAGGCCGTCTTGTCAGGGTCCTCATACAACATGCCCAGTGCCGTAAAAAAAGCATCAACACTTTTAAGCGACGGACAGTCAGGCTGCAACCCATATGCCCAGACCTGTGGGTCTCCTTGTAGCAAGGAAATCACTATGCCCACCCGCTGAATCTCCGACCCAGAAGACTGAGGCCTAAGCCGGAAGTATAGCTTGCAGCTCTCCTTGAAACAAAAGAACTGCGAGCGATCTCCAGAAAAACGATCCGGGAGATTTACTTTCGGCTCCTTAACCCCTGAAGGTGCTGCTGCTGCGGGAGCTCCGCCAGCGGCCTGGGAGGTGTGCATTTTAATGGACAAATCATTAAATTGTCGAGTCAGGACCTGCACCTGATCGACCACCTGTTGCAACTTATTTTGAGGGGTATGCTCCATATTCCCACAAAATTTCAACAGGAGTATTAGGCTGCTGAATATGTTATGCACACCAGTGCCTGCAGGAATGTACTGGTGTCAGAACTGTTATGCACTCCAGTGCCTGCAGGAATGTACTGGTGTTTGAACTGTTATGCACACCAGTGCCTGCAGGAATGTACTGGTGTCTGAACGGATAGGTATGCAAAACAAATGAACTCACAGACAGACTGGGGAATATGACATTACGTACACAGAAGGTGATAGGGTAACAAAATACACACAAAGTGAACAGAGAAGCCCAGAGGCTAAGGAACTGGGTGTCTCCCTAGTATTAGTAATGCTCAGATGGGAAAAGCAAGATGTTGTGTTTTAATACGTAGAGAACCCGAAATGCTGTTGCTAAGGGCAACAGCAAAACCCTAAAGGGTTACCAACGGGTGTGGCAGTAAACTCCTTGGTCAGAGATGGAATGATAGACACAAGGAGAGTCTCCACAATCCTAATTCTCACTTGCAGTGCACAGGTTCAGCTTACTGCCACTAAACTGACACCTGACACCTTGCACAGTGAGACAGGATTTAGGCAGGCAAGTCTTAGAATACAGCCGCAAACTTGCTAAGTTCACAGAGTAGTAAAAGAACCCCAGCAAGCTAAACGACTGACTCCAGTCTTACTGCTAGGTCTGGATTGGCAGAGTGTAGTACCAAATCCCCAGGCCTATTTGCAGTAAGCAACAACAAATACAAAGCTACACAGTACTGGCTAACTTTCAGGAACTGACTAACCAACAAAGATTCAGCAGCATCTGCTTAACCTGAGAAGAGGCCTTATAAAGCAGGTGCTGTCCACGCCCCACTCAGACCTCACAGACCTTGAGCACAAAAACCAGCACCGGATCCCCTGCCGTGCACAGAGCCTGTAACCACTGCACAGCAAAAGACCCGAACCGGTGTATCAGCTGCGCTCAGGTTACTCCGCTAGCACTTGTCTCCCGGTTGCCATGACGACGTGGCAGCACAGGGCAGGAGACCCTAACATTTACACACTCACACATACTTACATACATCCCACGCCGGTCACGTCCACTTGTCCATGTAGAATCCAATAGGGGTAACTGTACAAATGAGAGAGATTACTTACCTACATCCCACGCCGGTCACGTCCAACCTGCAAAAATTAAAATTATACTTTATGCAGGAGGGGTGGGGGGGAAGAAGAGAGGGAGAGAGATAGGGGAGAGAGAGAGAGAGAGAGAGAGGGAGGGAGGGAGGGAGGGAGGGAGGGGAGAGAGAGGGAGAGAGAGAGAGAGGGAGAGAAAAAAAACCCACAGACAAACCACAAAAAAAACCTCACTCCTGCTTCAGCCCCACCGCAACTTCCGCCTCCAACGCTGCTTGTGGGTGATTGGACAGCGGATCCAGCACTGGATCCGCTGTCCAATCACAGGTGCCTCGCTGACATGGGGGTGGCGTCCCTGTCAGCGAGGCAATTGTTTCAGTGCCGCATTCCCCGTCATTTTTAAATGGACTTTTATAGCCCAGTGCTTGGCCCCGCCCCCCGCTCTGTCCTGTTATCATTATCTATGGGAGGCACTGCAATCAGTGCCTCCCAAACTCATTGAAATAGCTAAAAATATTAAAATTAAATACAGAAGATACTTATGACACAGAATATGTGTCATAAGTATCTTCTTTGTATTATTTTAATCATTAATGACAGGGGAGGCACTGCCTCCCCTGCCTCCCCTGACTGCACGTCCCTGCAAGACACCTCCTGTGGCAGTCTCATATTATCACACAGCTGATGCGTACAAAGACGCAGCCGCTGTGTAATCTGCACCCATCTCTGACTCAGGCCCTCATATCTTGTACTTTCTGCAGGAAGTTTTCCCTGCTGATACAGTCAGTAATCCTGAAATGCAGGACAGCTCGTGGCAGTTCTACCGTCTATAACATCCGCCCTGTAGAGGGAATGGTGGTGCACTGTAAAGTACTGTATGCAGCATTTATCACATTGCCCAGCATGAATAAACGTTTTCCTGTATCAATATTGATGACTCCCTGACTGGCTTATTAATTATGATCAGTTTTTATGTAGAACCTGTATATTATGTAGCGGTTTACAGAGAACAGTCATTCCCATCAGTCCTGGCCCCATCAGAGCTTGCAATCTACATTCCCTAAGGTAGGGGAATGAGTCCGCACAGGATATTCTGAGAAAGTTTATAATGTTCTTTCATTAAAAAAAAACAACTGATAACATTTCTTACGTGGTTGGTGGTGCACCAAGTAGTTATCCAGAAGGATGGGTCAAAAGCTAGATTCTAAACTGAAATGTAACTTTTAATAAATACTGATAAAAGATTCTATATTAAAGCAATATCTGTAGTAGAAAAGTTTTTTATTTTAATATACAGTATGTGGTCAATTCCTTATATTAAATCAATAGTGAAAATATCAGAAAAATACAAGAACACCTTGCAGTATGGTAACAATACTAGTTAATTACTTTTGGTAAATCATGGTGGGTGTTCACATCGGAGGATACCCAGCTAAAAATCGTCAATTAAAATTAGACTTCTGAACCACATTGTACAATTATATCTGGAAATAATCAAGCAGCAAGTGTTAGTTGCGTCACCTTTGATATCCCTTAGACCAGGGGTGGCCAGACTTTTGGAGTCGGCGATCTACTTTGAAAGCTAACAAGCTTTTGTGATCTACCCAGGAGGAATAATAGCGCACGCCTACGGCGCGCACAAAAAAAGGGGCTGGCATAACAAAAAAGTGGGCGTGGTATAACAAAAAGTGGGCGTGGTATAACAAAAAAAGGTACGTAGCCTTGCTGCCCAGAGTGTAATGACTGCCTCACACGAAATAACACATTGGCCCCCACAGGTAAAAATCTCAAACACATATGCCCCCACAGTGCCATGTGCCCACAGTGCCAGATATGACCCCACAGTGCCAGATATGACCCCACAGTGCCAGATATCCCCCCACAGTGCCAGATTACAGATATGCCCCCACAGTGCCATGTGCCCACAGTGCCAGATATGCCCCCACAGTGCCAGATATGCCCCCACAGTGCCAGATACAGATATGCCCCCACAGTGCCATGTGCCCACAGTGCCAGATATGCCCCCACAGTGCCAGATATGCCACCACAGTGCCATGTGCCCGCAGAGCCAGATATGCCCTCACAGTGCTACATATGACCCACATTGCCAGATATGCCCCCACTGAGCCATGTGCCCACAATGCCAGATATGCCCTCATAGTAGAGCTCACCATTGCTGTGTGGTGAGCGCAGCGCGCGCTTCTCCTGCCTGCCGCCCTGCTTTTCAGTATGATCTCCGGCGGTGACGGCAGCGTGTATGTCTCAAATCAGGCGCCGGTGAGCTCTCATTGGCTAACGAACCGGCACCTGATTTGAGCCAGACACTCCGCCGTCACTGCCGGAGACCAGACAGAGGGGCAGGGAGGCAGGCAGGAGAGGCTCGGCTCCGGGTGGCTGGGCGGAGGATCGCGATCGACTGGTCGCATGTCCGCGATCGACCAGTCGATCGCGATCGACTGTTTGGCCACCCCTGCCTTAGACCTATTCGTAGTGCTCTATAGAAGCAGATGATATACTGTATATACAATCACTATAAGTTCACAGGGGAGGAAAAAATACCCTCAGGCATATGACAAAAGCCGCTTCTGCTGTTAACCAATGTGCTGTGACAGCAGTGAACAGGTTAATGAGAGAGTGAAGGTGTCAGCAAGAGCAGTAACATGCATTAATGTGCGCTTCTCCTTTCCGATGTACGGACTGATACAATACTCTCTTTAATACGCTCAGATAAGCCATGCCAGAATGCAGCATACAGGGCCTCGTCGTTCCATGCCAGTTCGGATGCCAGGATCTGGAACTGTATCAGATATTGTCCTACAGTACGTGACCCCTGGCGTAAACGGAGAATCTCGGATGAAGCTGAGGTTACCCGGCCTGGCTCGTCGAAGATGCGCCTGAATGTTGACACGAAGGCAGTGTAGGAAGATAGCAGGGTGTCGGACCTCTCCCATAACGGTGATGCCCATTCAAGGGCTGAGCCACTGAGAAGAGAAATAATGTAGGCAATTTTTGTACGGTCACTGGGAAAATTGCCAGGTTGTAGCTCAAACTGAATCTCACACTGGTTGAGAAATCCCCTGCAGAATCTTGGAGATCCGTCAAATTTTGCTGGCGTTGGAAGATGAAGACGTGGAGCAGAAATGGGTAAGGTGGGTGGGGTTATAGCTGGAGTCACTGTGGTTGACGCACCAGACGCGCCTGATCCACGGAGAGTTGTCTGAATCCCATCCAGCCGAGTAGAGAGATCCTGGAGACAGCGGATGATGTGGCCCTGTGCAGCCTCCTGATGTTCTAGTCGGGCTGCCAGTTCTTGCATCGGCCTGGCCGCTTGATCCTGGTCTCCGGCTGGATTCATTAGGTCAGTGCTTACTGTCACAACTGAGGGCCTGAGCTGACGGGAGGCAGCCTCAGTTGTAGGGGCTGAGATGTACCGGAACCTGGGAGGTTGTATCAGACCCCTGGACATGTAAGTAACATGAATAATAACTGCCCGAAGGCGTGACCACGACAACTTGGATAAAAGTCAATGATGTTTGTTATGACAACTCCGCAACACAGCAGCAGTAAAAGAAAACGTAAAAGTCAGCAAAAAATAAATACAGTTCCTGGGTACTACAGGATGGCAGGAGCCACAGGGCACTGGTAGTGTGAGATAGTTCTTATGATCTTCTAGATGGAAAGTCCTTACCAGGCCCGACTGTAGCAATGGAGATAACCCAGGATTGTGCCAGCTGGTGTTCCAGGAAAAGCTGGGTTGCTGAAGATAAAACAGCTGCTGTGGATACTGGCTGGAACCAGACTGTTGTTAGCACGGAGTGGATACTGGCTGGAACCAGTTAAATAATAAATGAACTTGGGAGCGATGAAATATGAACTGAAATGTAGAACTTGAGAGCGGAGAAATAATAATACCGGTGGAGAGTGGTAAAGTGTAGAAAGGACACCGGCCCTTTAAGGGAAGCTGTACTCTGCTGGAAGCTGAGCTGGAAGCAGGTAATGTTGTAGCTGGAAACAGATGAATCCACAATGGATTGGAGAGTCAGGCTACACCGCAGGTGGAATGCTGGTGCGGATCTCTATGGTGGAAGTCTTGAGACAGGAGCTGGAACCTGGAAGACAATCACAGGAGAGAGACAAACAGGAACTAGGTTTGACAACCAAAGCACTGACGCCTTCCTTGCTCAGGCACAGTGTATTTATACCTGCAGCAAGGAAGGGATTGGCTAGGCAATTATGCAGATTAACAATACTGACAACAGATTGGAGGAAATGATCAGCTGACAGAATCCAAGATGGCTGCGCCCATGCAGACACTTGGAGGGAAGTTTGGTTTGTAATCCATGTGGTAATGAAAACAGTAATGGCGGCGCCGGCCACTGGAGACAGGAGACGCCAGGCTGACAAGTGCACATCCAACCACGCGGACACAGCGGAGGCCGCGGCTGACGTAATCGCCACTCTGACACTCTGCATGCAGAAGCTCAGGGACGGCGGCGGAGGCCGCGGGAGACGCCATGCCAGATGTAATAAGGCGTTACTGTGACAGCGTCTCAGAGAGACAGGAGAGGATGCAGGAATGTGAACATTAGGATAACAGATGGGATCCGGTCCTGGAGCGCTGAGCCAGCCTTAGGAGGCATCTGATGGGTAAGAAATGGCGTCCAGATACCCGGATCGTGACAGGGGAGAAGTGTCCCGCAACATTCCTGCGTACTTAACGAATGCAATCAGAGATCAGAAAGAAAGAGAGAATTAACACAGGGAGAAAGAAAGAAGTAGGGGAGAAAGAGGAAAGGGACGAGGATGGGAAGGGATAGGGGGGGGGTGGCATTCGGACGACGATCCCTCTGAACTACTCTCCAGTGCCCCCACAGACAACATCCGGTCACCGGTCAGGGATATATTTGCGACTAGGGATGGGCCCAAACGTCATGGGGGGGGGGGGGGCGGGAGAAGGGAGGGGGGAGTCAACCTGTACGATATTATGAAATATCGTGCTCAAATATCCTCATAATCTGTAAACACATTTCAGGGGGTCTAGTGAGGATATAGGGTCTCCACTTTTTGAAAAAAGTGCCCGTTCCCGATGAGTGGCGTTCAAAATATAGCAACTTCATCAGCAAATTATGTACCTCCGCCAGGGAGGGTGAGGATCTTGAAATCCAGGATTTCAATAATACCTTTTTTGCTACGGTAACCAGTATTGTCAGAAAGGGCACGAGATGAGTTTTATCAGGGGATAAAGACCAACTGTCAAAATTTGCAAACAGCAGCGGGACAGGATCCAAGGGTACCGCCAGAGAAAAAGTAGAGTTAACAAAGTTCCGCAACTTATACCAAAATGTTTTCACTTTGCCACACTCCCAAAAGTTATGCAATAAAGTGGCCGAGGAATGGTGGCATTTCGGGCAGGAAACAGTTTCCTCTTGGACAAAAAAGCTGCGTTGCTTTTGGGAGATATAAGCCCTATGTATTGTTTTTATATGGGTTTCCTGGAGGGAGGAAGTGTGCAGAACTTTTAAGGTTTTATGATAGTGCTTAAATATAATATTTCCCGTTATAACCATACCCAAGTCCTTTTCCCATTGGGCAGCTGTGGACTTCCATGCTGAGGATTTGCTAGCGGAAATGAGTAAATGATATATATTAGATGTTTTATAAGTGTTGTTCAAGAATTTTGTCGCCATCAGAGCCACGGGGTCAGGGTGGTCCCCGCAGGTCATAGTGGGGGGCAAAGATTTAATGTAGTGGGAAAGTTGTGTATAGGGAAAAGCATACGCCCTGGAGACACCATAAGTCTCTTCCCAATAGGAAAAGGGGAGTAGCCGGCCTCCCGGGTCAAATACCTGGGAGGTGTTGCGTAATCCTCGTAGTTTAAGTCTATGGAAATGAGTGCTATGGAGGCCCGGAAGGAACATAGGGTTCCCCCAGAGCGGTATCCATTTAAAGTTCGTAGGGTTCCTAGGCCCACCAGGCATCATACGTGTCCTTAAAATAAGGGTTAGAGTATAGTCCAGAAGGCAATTTCATTTTGGGGGTAAGTAACAGTACTCCCGGGGCATAAGGTGCAAGTAGAGCGCAGTCTAACTCGTAGTCCGTATATAGACTCGTCTCCAACAGCCAGTCCAGCATATATTGGAAAAACAAAGCACGTGAATACTGGAGTAGATCAGGAAAACCCCATCGCCGCTAGTCTTGGGTAATTGGAGTTTTTGTCTAGAAATTCTGGGTTTTTTTGATCTAATACAGCTTCCCCACGTCAGTAAGTGAAAGGCGTAGTGGCAGCATCTGCATGCAGTATGTCAGTTTAGGCAGCAGTATGGTCTTAATAACTTCTAATCTGCCTAATAGTGACAGGGGGAGGTCACCCCAATTCTCCAGAGACTTGCCAAAATGAGTAAGTAGTGGGGCATAGTTCAGTTTGTAAAGGGCAGAGAAGCATTTGGGGATTAAGACACCCAGGTACTTAATATGCGAAGGCATAATCTTAATGGAATTCAGTTCAGCAGAGGCCAGGAAGGCAGGGATGGGGGGGGGGGGGCTTAATCATTAACAATTCTGATTTATCTACATTAATCTTGTACCCCGAAAAAGTGCTAAAATGACGAATCATAGTAAAAACCTGAGGGATCGAATGGATCGGGTCAGAGAGGAAAAGCAGCATATCGTCTGCAAAGAGGGCAAGGCGCAAATCGACCCCACCAACCTTAATTCCGGCGTACAGAGGGGAATGCCGAAAAGGTAAAGCTAATGGCTCCAACGCCAATACAAATAACAAAGGGGAAAGTGGGCAACCCTGACGGGTGCCTCTCAAAATCGGGAAGGCCTCCGACAATATTCCATTGCAAATTATTTGGGACGATGCCCCAGAGTACAGGGTCCTTATGATATCTATAAAGCGAGCTGGAAAACCAAAGCGGGCCAGCGTGTCATAGAGATGGCGCCATATCGAAGGCCTTTTCCGCGTCAAGTGATAGTATGGCTCTCGGCACAGCAGAGCTGGTACACTGGGAAGCAACTCACAACCGCCAGGACTCTTCTAATATTTATCACTGGGTTCCTGCCCTTCGCGAAGCCTGTCTGGTTAGCGTGGATGACATCAGGAAGTATTAGTTTAAGCCGTTCGGCAAGGATTTTTGTCAGTAATTTGTAATCGATATTGAGGAGAGAAATTGGCCTATAGGAGCTCGGGTCAGAGGGGTTGCGGACGGTTTTCGGGAGTAGTCTCAGAACCGCGGAATTAAAGTAGGGAGGCATCGATCCCGAAGTCATAATTGTATTAAATACCGAGGTAAGAACCGGTGTTATACTGGGGCTGAGCAATCTATAATAGTCCGGGGTGAGACCGTCTGGACCCGGGGCCTTACCAGACTTTAGACTTGAAATTGCCTTCTGAACCTCTGCTTCAGTGATAGGTGACAGGAGAGAAGTACCCTGAGCTGCAGAAATCTGCGGGATAGGAAGGTTCTCCCAGAATGAGGAAGAATCCGCCGCGGGAGCCGGGGGGGGGGGGGGGAGAGTATAAGTCCGTGTAGAAGGATTGGAGAATGGAGGCTGCCTGCTCATTTGTGGAGGATAGAGAGCCATCCGCCAATTTTAGCGGTTGAATGATGGACGAGGGGCGCTGGCCTTTTAAAAGGTTCGAGAGCATTTTACTAGATTTGTTTCCATATTTATAGAATCTATATTCTTTCCGGAAAGTGTAATTAGCTTCAAGTTTAGAAAGCAGGGCCTCAAAAAGAGTCTTGGCCTTAGCATATTCTATTTTGTTATGTGGAGACGGGATCTGTTTAAAGTTGGTGAATGCATATGTGAGGGATTGTTGTGCCAGCATATAATCTTTCAGTAAGGCCTTCTTGGCCGTTACAGTGTGAGCAATAATGTTGCCTCTGATCGTAGCCTTGGAGGCCTGCCAAAATAAAAGGGGGTTAGAGACATAGGTTTCAGCG
Organism: Pseudophryne corroboree; assembly: GCF_028390025.1. NCBI lineage: Eukaryota > Metazoa > Chordata > Amphibia > Anura > Myobatrachidae > Pseudophryne > Pseudophryne corroboree. The sequence continues at coordinate 16,694,548 of NC_086448.1, read as the reverse complement.
TTATGAAAAGCAAAGTCATCCCAACTGTCACGAACCCTCTGATATAGGGGAGTGGATGAAGCAAGGGTGGGGGGACACCTCCATGAAATAAATAATTTCTGGGAGGGCATTAATTGTAGCTCCACCCATATGGCCGCATGGTCCAATACAGAGATGGACTCAATTTCAGCATGCACAACCTTGGGCAGCAAAAACTCAGACAACAGTATATAATCAATGCGGGACAGGGTGCCCCGTGCCGCTGACAAGCACGTAAAATCCCTGTCAGTCGGGTGCATAACCCTCCAAATGTCCAACAGCTGTAACTTCCTAACCATGGCGGGCACTCCAAATTTTGGTGGATTATTCCCATGTTCAGATGGGAATTGTTTGTCTAAATGTTTAGAGGAAATCAAATTCCAGTCCCCACACACAAGAAGCGGGGTATCCGCCATCGGTGTAAGTTTGGTAAGAATAGCTGGCAGAAAGCGTTTGCTGTAGACACTTGGAGCGTAAACATTACACTGTGTATACAATTGACTATTATAAGATATCTGGCATATGACCCATCCACCCCCATTATCGGCAAGAGAAAACTTAACCTCTACTGGGACAGATTGTTTAACAATGATTACAACTCCCCTGGTTTTCTTTGAGAAGGATGCGGAGGCTATGACCTTCCAATCCAGGGCTTTCAATCTGAGGGTGTCCTGGGATAAGAGGTGGGACTCCTGCAGAAATACCAGGTCTACATGAAGCTTTTGCAAATATATAAGCACCTTCTTCCTTTTCTGTGGGGAGTTTAATCCTCCCACATTCCAACTACAAATCTTAAGAGAAGACATAAGCCCAGAAGGAAAGGAACATAAAAAATAGGAGACCAGCAATAACCGTCACCCTTTTATAGGTGACAATAATACCTAGCTGAGGGACCGCCGTCCTGGGGGATGGAGGGGGGGGGGGGGGGGGGGGAGGGAACAGGGACAGAAAGAAAGAAAGGTCAGTGATTGAAAGAAGAACAAAAACAGCATAAAACGCATATTGACATTCCGGCTGAGTAGCCCTAACATAGTCGCTAAACAGAATGCACACAGCATAATTTCCAGGGGGCCCCCAAAAACACTATCAGTACGATCCCACCGCTGGCCCGCCCACCACGCAACGCTCCACCCTTTTTGATTTTTTTGTCTCAAAAAGCGTGTGCATATCAACCCATCTTAGTAAGGAGCCCGTTGCATGAACAAATAACAGCTGGAACGCCTACAAAAACTATAAAAACCATAGCCGGGCTGCTGACAACAGTGTAGTGACAGCAGCGGTATCTCAAACCATGAGCCAAGAACCACAGAATAGGCACATACGAGACAGTCCTTATGAACCGTATAGGCAAGATAACGGTTGGTAACAACTTAACTTAGTGACAACATCAACAACAGTATCAGAGCAAAGGAAGGTGTAACCAATTGATATCAGGAAACACACGTATTAAAGACAGTCATTCACGGAAAAATTAGGAACACATTAGTCCTGTGAGAGTCATCATCTAGTTCATGCAGAAATGCTTCTGCGTCCTGCACAGAGAGGAAGTCTTTAAACGAGCCATCTCTACAGATACGCAGTCTCGCTGGATATAGAAGAGCAAACTTTTGGTGTTCCCGGATAAGCTTCGAGCAGAGGGGAGAAAATTCTTTCCTGGCCTTCGTCAGCTCAGCCGAATAGTCCTGGAATGTTAAAAGAGAGTGCCCTTTTACCAAGAAATAGGGCGCTGCTTGTGGGAGGCTTGCCAAAGTATTTCCTTATGCAGGTAGTTTAAAACCCTGAAGATCACAGCCCGGGGTCTGCTGCGCTCTTGTGACCGGGACGGGCCAAGACGATGGGCTCTCTCTATAACAATGTCAGTGCACTCATTGTTAACTTGCAGTAACCTTGGCAGGGTGTCTCGAACAAAAATAAGCAATTCAGAACCTTTCACCGTTTCTGGTAGCCCTATGATACGTAGATTCTGTCGTCTGGACCTGTTTTCCAGTTCGTCTGTCTTATTGTGTAAGTGATAGCAGGCTTTGGTGTTGAGGCTCACAGCCTTTTTCAAATTAGCAATATCTGTAAAACATTCCCCCATTCTGTGTTCTGTAGTGGAGAGTCTCTGAGAGAACTGAGCTAATTGCCTGTTTATATCAGCGGTCTGTTCTTTCAGGAGTGGCCCCATCGTTTCTTTTATTGCCTGCACCATAGCAGTATAAGTAATAGGAGAGTCTGAGACAGCATGTGAATGCAGTACAGGCAAGGGGGGTCTTCTATCCCCCGGTATATCATATAGCAAGGGGGGAGAAGAGGGTGCCCCATCAGGGATAGATATGGGAGAGCTTGGGGAGCCTGGGAGCGGGGGAGCTGCCATCTCAGCGCGCGGTGTACCTGCTGCGGTGTCCGCCGCCATTTTAACTTCCGTGCGGTGCCGCTCCCTCTCCTTCTCCTTCTGTGTCTTGGAGCGTGGCATGAGCGGCGTGAAATAGCGCTCCATGCGCTGCAGGGCAGTCACGGGCGGCACGGGGACCCAGCGGATCGATCACGGGAGGCTTTGCGGCCGTGAAAGGGCTCAAATAGGCAGGGGGCTCCGGGAGCTCAGCTCAGCAGCAGCCTTCCATGCGGCGCCCGGAACCGGAAGTCCAACAAAGATATTAAAGAGAATTGGTCCAAGTACAGATCCCTGGTGTACTCCACTGGCAACATTTCCCTCCATAGAATGCACTCCATTTACTACAACTGTCTGTTTCCTATCCTGCAACCAGGTTCTTATCCATTTAACTGTTTTATAATGCACCACCACGCTTTCAAGTTTATTTAGCAGTCTGCAATGTGGGGCAGTGTCAAATACCTTACTAAAGTCTAGATATGCTACATCTACAGCTCTCCCTTGATCTATTATTTTCATCACAGAGTCAAAAAAGTCAATAAGATTTGTTTGGCACAATCTCCCACCAGTAAATCCATGCTGTTTTGGATCCTGTAAATTGTTTGATTTAAGATATTCCACATAACCCTAATTCGGAGGTGTTGAAATGTTTCCTTTGTGCCGGAGACACATATATTCTATTAATAGTCCTAATATGAACTTCTTGTAACCTAGCCGGTTTCAGATGTTTGAGAGCCCGTTTCGTATTACCCAATATGTGAGTGATGTCTGGGAAATCTGGGATTTCCTTCCTGTAAGCCAGGGGTGGGGAACCTCTGGCCTGCGGGCCGTATACGGCCCGCGAAGCCGCTTGGTCCGGCCCACCAGCTTGTGTCAGTGAGACACGCTGCCGCTCAGTCCGGCGGCAGCGTGTCTCAGCTGTCAGAACAGGGAGGAGAGCGCGGCTGTCGGGTGGGAGTGGCGGCGTGTAGTACTTCAAACCAGCCGCCGGTCCGTGAGCCAATCAGAGCTCGCGGACCGGCAGCCAATCAGGAGCCGCGGCTGCCGGTCCGCGAGCTCTGATTGGCTCCCGAACCGGCGGCTGGTTTGAAGTACAACACGCCGCCGCTCCCACCCGACAGTCGCGCTCTCCTCCGTGTCCCGCCGAAAGGAGCACGGTAAGCAGCACGGAGGGGAGAGGGGAGGGGGGAGGGCATCTGTATACCTGGCACTGTGGGTGCATCTGTATAACTGGCACTGTGAGGGGCATTTGTATACCTGGCACTGTGGGGGCATCTGTATACCTGGCACTGTGGGGACATCTGTATACCTGGCACTGTGGGGACATCTGTATACCTGGCACTGTGGGGGCATCTGTATACCTGGCACTGTGGGGGCATCTGTATACCTGGCACTGTGGGGACATCTGTATACCTGGCACTGTGAGGGGCATTTGTATACCTGGCACTGTGAGGGGCATTTGTATACCTGGCACTGTGGGGGCATCTGTATACCTGGCACTGTGGGGGGCATTTGTATACCTGGCACTGTGGGGGGCATTTGTATACCTGGCACTGTGGGGGCATCTGTATAACTGGCACTGTGAGGGGCATTTGTATACCTGGCACTGTGAGGTCATCTGTATACCTGGCACTGTGGGGGACATCTGTATACCTGGCACTGTGGGGGCATCTGTATACCTGGCACTGTGGGGGGCATTTGTATACCTGGCACTGTGGGGGGCATTTGTATAACTGGCACTGTGGGGGCATCTGTATAACTGGCACTGTGAGGGGCATTTGTATACCTGGCACTGTAAGGGGCATTTGTATACCTGGCACTGTGGGGACATCTGTATACCTGGCACTGTGGGGGCATCTGTATACCTGGCACTGTGGGGGCATCTGTATACCTGGCACTGTGGGGACATCTGTATACCTGGCACTGTGAGGGGCATTTGTATACCTGGCACTATGGGGGCATCTGTATACCTGGCACTGTGGGGACATCTGTATACCTGGCACTGTGAGGGGCATTTGTATACCTGGCACTGTGGGGGCATTTGTATACCTGGCACTGTGGGGGCAATTGTGGATCTGGCACCGCACTATTGGGGGCATATGTGTATCACGTCCCATTTTAACTGGCCACACCCATTTTTTGGGCGCGTGCGTGCCTCCAGCGTGCACACACAGTACCTCTAAGGGGCAGACCTACTGGGGGGCAGGGTCATTTTTTAAGTTGAGAATTTTTGTATGGCCCCCGAAGGATTTTATAAATATCCAAATGGCCCTCGGTAGAAAAAAGGTTCCCCATCCCTGCTGTAAGCTAATGAGAGCGGGATCCATGAAGGAGTATTAGCATCGATTAAGTCAGCATAAAGGTATTTCATTTTAAATGGGCGAGAGCGGCAAAGAGCTAGGACATGCAGTATTATGTGGGATGAGGGGGTCGGACAGACAGGGTCCTTAAGAGCTGTAACATAGTGCCTAAGTTGAAGGTACATGAAGAACTGCCCCTGTGACAGGGAGAATGTATCCTGTAGTTGGGAGAAAGAGAGGATTTGGCCACCTGGATCAAAAACGTCTTTAATCGCATTAATGCCCTGCAATTTCCATGTGTAGAACATTTTGTTTTGCAGTGATGGTATGAAATTAGGGTTTCCCCAAATAGGGATGTAAGGAGTGATATATGGATCAGTCTTAAGATTTTTATGAATCGATACCCAGGCCTTGTATGTGTCATTGAATAAAATATTAGTTCTGATTTCTTTCTGGACATCTCTCAGGCGGGTGTGCAGAAGCGCAGCCTGAGAGTATGGGGAAAAAAGCGCCTCCTCTAGGGAGAGATTAACATAAGAGGTTTGGTTGAGGAGCCAATCCGAAGCATAGCTGAAGAGGGCCGCTCGGGCAAACAATTGTACATTAGGGACACTAAGTCCTCCCTTTTGTTTAGGAAGGAACGTACGAGACTTGGGCATGCGTGGTCTTCCATTTTTCCAAATAAATTTGGAAAATATTCTGGAGCAAACCAGAGCGTCCGATCTAGATACTACTACAGGCAGCATCTGGAGCAAGTACGACAACTTTGGAAAGGTCACTGATTTCACCACTATGGTCCTGCCTAGGATGAAGAGGGGAAGATCAATCCAGTTATCCAATTGGCGCTTCATTTTCTGGATGATTGGCGTATAGTTGCAAGAATAGATGCGGGAAGGGTGTGAGGGAATATTTATTCCAAAATATTTTAGCGTATTCGTGTTAAGTTTGAGTCGAGGTATGAGGTTCGTAAGGTCTACTGAGGTTAATTGAGGGCCTATGGGGAGCAAATCAGACTTGCTGACATTTACTCTATAACCTGCAAACGATCCAAATTTAGTTATGATATCAAATATGGCCGGGATGGAAGTCAGAGGGTCACGCACAAACAGGAGCATGTCGTCTGCGAACAGACTTAGCTTAATTTGCACATCGCCCACCTCAACACCAGAAAAGGCGCGAAGGTGTCGAAGCGCAATAGCCAGGTGTTCCAGGGCCAATGCAAATAGGAGGGGCAAAAGTGGGCAACCCTGCCTAGTACCTCTTTGGGTAAAGAAAGAGGCAGAAAGGAATTTGTTAGTGAAAATGTGAGTGAGGGGTTCATGATAGAGAGCCTGCAGCGTGGAAACAAACGTAGGAGGGAAGCCAAACCTCCGGAGGGTCTCAAACAGGTGGTCCCACGTAACCAAATCAAAAGCCTTCTCGGCGTCCAAAGATAGCAGGAAAGAGGGACCACCGACCCGAGAGGACTCCAGGGCCTGCATAACAGCAAGAATCTTTCTGATATTTGTCACCGAGTGCCTTCCCCATATAAATCCAGTTTGGTCCTCGTGAATTATATCCGGAAACATTTTTTTCATCCTTTCCGACAAAAGTTTAGTGAGGATTTTGTAGTCGACGTTAAGCAACGCAATAGGTCTATATGAAGAAGGCAACAGCGAGTCTCGCCCCGATTTGGGGAGTACTCTAATCAACGCCGAGTTAAAGTATTGTGGGGCTTTGTGAAGGGAACAAATGGAATTGTATAAAGATGCCAAGGGGCCACTAATTTTTGTCTCAAGAATCTTGTAGAACTCCGCAGACAAACCGTCAGGGCCCGGAGTTTTATGGTGTTTAAGAGAATGAATAGTGTCTAGAACCTCCTGTGTGGTGATGGGGGCTGTGAGCGAAACCGAATGTTCGTGACTAAGTCGGGGCAACGAAATCCAATTCCAAAAATCATGTTTAGCGTCAGTGTCAATAGGGTCTTGGGAGTATAGGTCTTTGTAAAATGTATGAAAAATTTCAGATATCTTGTTACCCTATAAAAGGCACTTCCCCTCACCATCCCTCAATGCTGCTATATGATGTGGACCAGATTCAGCCTTAAGAAGACTGGACAGTAATTTCCCGGATTTATTGCCAAAACGAAATATGTTATGTTTGCCCGCGCCTAAAAATGTATTAGATATTTGTGTCAGCACTTGGTCAAAGTGTTGCTTAGCAGTGGTGTATATAATTTTCCTATCCAATGTGGGAGAGGCTTTGAAGTCTTGGAAGGAGGAGGTAAGAGTAAATTGAGCAGCATGGTAGGTGGTGTTCAATTCTTTTTTAAACTTAGCTACAAACGAAATAATATCTCCCCTCAGCACCGCCTTGGCTGTCTGCCAAAACAGAGCTTGGTTTGATTCATGTTAGAAGTTATGGAGATGGTAGGAGTCCCAGGCAGCAAGCAACATGTCTTGGAAGTGTTGGGTACCCGCCAAGCGGGCCGGGAACCTCCACTGAGAGGAGGAGCCCACTACATATCTAGTTTGGAGAGTGACGGAGATAGGTGCATGATCTGAAATCAATATTGGTTCTATACTAGTGTCCGTAATCTTATCTGACAAAGTATCAATGACAAAAAAGTAGTCTAAGCGAGAGAATGAGTTGAAAGTGGCAGAGTAATATGTGTATTCGAGTTCTATAGGGTTATGGAGTCTCCAAATATCGACAAGACCATGCTGGGTGGACAAATACTTCAGGTTGGTCTTCGGAAGGCTGTATTTGCGAGAAGAGGCTACCTTCCTAACTAACACCACGGATGAGACCAAGTTCAGATCACTACCCAGAATGATAGGAATGTTGGTGTAGGGCCGAAGCAAATTAGTAAGTTTTATGTAGAATGATTTGTCATAAATAGTAGGGGCATAGAAGTTACACAGAATATACCTAGAACCTTCCAAAGTGATATCTAATATAATAAATCTACCCCTCCGTGTCAATGTTTTGGCTATGTATCTCAAAGGAGATCCCCTTACGGATGAGAATAGCGACCCCTCTCACTTTTGATGTGTAAGAGGACGAAGCTACCAGCTTCTGGCTAAGCATGGAAAGCTTTAAGTGTTCATCAGGAGTCAAATGTGTCTCCTGTAGCAGGATAATGTCAGCTTTCACCTTGTTCATGTAAGTAAGTATCCGCCTACGCTTAACAGGAGAATGTATGCACCGCACGTTCCATGAATAGATTTTAAGTGAAGCAGCCATAATCAATAAAGAGGGGTGGTAATAGCGACACACAAACTGCTGATTTGAAATTCCAAATCAAAGCATCAAAATGAGACATCTGCAAAATCATACTCACATGCACCAATGGCAGTATACTAATGAGGACACCTCTCCAGCTCCCTAGAGGAAAAGGGATAAAGAGAATAGAGGAAGGAGGAAAGGAACGATAGACAGAGCAAGAAACATAGACGAACATGAAAGAAATAAAACGGCTGTGAAACAATAGGTTCACAACCATAATACATATAACAGCAGCAGCAACCGCGAACACTACCCTGCGAAATAAACAAGAGACAAGGAAACAAACAGTATATCGCTGCCCTCCTCAAAACATATTGAAAAGCTAAACATCCGAAAATATTACCGAACGGAGGCATAAATCTATGAGGATTAGACCGGTACAATACATTAAAACATATCATCAAAGCTCCATCTTGAACTATCAGGTATTAAAGAAACAGGAAACATTGTTAATTGGAGCATATTAACCAGAGAACAGCATGCATCATAAAAGGACATAATCTTAACTGTTGGGGTAAGGAATTATTATTATTATTATTATTATTATTATCCTTTATTTATATGGCGCCACAAGGGTTCCGCAGCGCCCAATTACAGAGTACATAAACAAATAATCAAACAAGAAAACAGCAACTTACAGTTGACGACAATATAGGACAAGTACAGGGTAAATAAACTTAGCTACATCAGCAGATGACACTGGAATAAGTATCAGGTGGCAGAAGACTGCTGGATTTGGTGCAGTTGAAGATTATTAAAGTAAGAAAAGGGTAAGCACATGAGGGAAGAGGGCCCTGCTCGTGAGAGCTTACATTCTAACGGGGAGGGGTAGACAGACAGGGGTGAGACAGATGGGGTACATAGAGAGCGTGGAACAGAGGTTTAGGATGAGATTTGGCTGGGTTTGGTGTAGAAGTGGGTCTTGAGAGCCCGTTTGAAGTTTTGTAGAGAGGTGGAGAGTCTGAGGGGGAGAGGTAGGGAATTCCAGAGAAGTGGTGCAGCGCGTGAAAAATCTTGGAGGTAGGAGTGGGAGGAAGTAATCCGTAGGCAGGAGAGTCGGCGAGCATTAGCAGAGCGAAGAGGACGGGTGGGAGTGTAAAGCGAGATAAGATCAGAGATGTAGATGGGAGAGGAGTGGGTGAGGGCTTTGTAAGCAAGTGTGAGAAGCTTGAAATGGATTCTGAAAGGGAAGGGGAGCCAGTGAAGGTCTAGTAAGAGAGGAGAGGTGGACGTAGTGCGTTTGGTGAGGAAAATGAGCCGGGCAGCAGCATTGGAATGAAAACAACTAGACCGTTTGCGGTCTTATTCATTCTGGTCCATTGCAGTAGATTCCGTGGGTGCTGCCACTCGTAGCAAGAACGCTTTGGCATCATCTACATTTGTGAAGTCCTTAGGACCTTGAGGCAAGAATATACGCAGCCGGGCAGGGTATAGCAACGCAAACTTAGTACCCGACTGCACCAGTTGGGAGCTAGCTGCGGACCAGATCAGATCCTTGTGTCTGAAATTGAAACAACGAAATATAACTGGGCAAGGACGAGCCTGATTAGAGTCCCTCGGTGGACCCAGGCGATGTGCCCGTTCAATTTCAAGGGATGATAATTCTTCAGGAATCCCAAGCAGGACAGTTAGGTCCGAAAGCAAAAATCTGGGTAAGTCAGGGCCCTTAATGGATTCCTTAAGGCCGACTATTCTCAGATTATTACGTAGGAACGGTTTTCCAGGTCGTCTAGTTTGGACAGCATGTTCTGCCTGAAGGATGACAATTGTGACACCTGTTGCTTCAGATCATCGATCTCTTGAAAGTTAGCTCCTATGCAGTTCTCATTACCAGAGATTCTGCGAGACATGGAATTTAACTCTGATTTAATGTCGGAGACCGCCGACATAAGCTAGTCAGCTTAAACTTGAAGTAGAGGTTCCACTGTTTCCTTTATAGCTTTTACAATTTCAGCATAAGAAGGAGGCGCCTTTGACGGCATGGTGTCGAGGCCGTCAGGCAACAGGCCAGGGTTTATACAAAGCTCCGAAGAGGGCGAGGAATCAGGAGAAAGTGCCGGTCTTTTTCCACCTCCTCGAATACGTTGAGGTTTAGGGGCCGACACAGTAATGAATTTGCCCATAACACGTTCAAGGAGCTCAGCAAATACCTGTTAAGCAGGGCAGAGTGTTTCCAGTAATATAACCAGCTTGAGAGATATTCACGGCTGCCGCTTGGTGTAGGGCATTACGCCATCTATATTACATTGAAGCGAGAGTGCAGGTATATAAGGAAAGCACCACTGTGTGCTATATAGCTCGAGGGAGCACTTATTTCCACAGGAAAAGATAGTGTTGCCATATATATGGAAAAAACTTGGAATTCCCCTTCACCTAGGGGACCCGACCAGCAGCGCCCCCCGGGAGTGAGGAGTTATATATGTCTTCCCAATGGAGAGAAATGCAGCACAGGCAGGGTGAGGTGGGGGGTGTTGAGATGTTAGAAAACACGGTGGATGGCTGGCACCGGTTAGAGCCACATATATAGGCCAGGGAGAATATGGAAGCATCGGAAGGTATGAGGTATGTTATACAATACAGATCAAATTAAGGGTATCCGGACTCCAGGTCGACAGCAAAAAGGTCGACACACCTTAGGTCGACGCCGATTGGTCGACACACCTTAGGTCACCATGGACAAAAGGTCGACAGGAACAAGGTCGACATGGAAAAAGGTCGACATGAGTTTTTCTCGATTTTTTTTCTTTTTTGGAACCTTTTCATACTTAACGATCCATGTGGACTATGATTGGAACGGTAATCTGTGCCGAGCGAAGCGGTAGCGGAGCGAAGGCACCATGCCCGAAGCATGGCGAGCGAAGCGAGCCATGCGAGGGGACGCGGTGCACTAATTGGGGTTCCCGGTCACTCTACGAAGAAAACAACACCAAAAAAACATAAAAACTCATGTCGACCTTTTTCCATGTCTACCTTGTTCCTGTCGACCTTTTGTCCATGTCGACCTTTTGTCCATGTCGACCTAAGGTGTGTCGACCAATTGGCATCGACCTAAGGTGTGTCGGCCTTTTTGTTGTCGACCCTGAGTCCCAGACCCAAATTAAGCAGAGATGCTATTATTAATGAAGACTGTATTGCATAGAGATGAGATAAAGTCTAAGGAGAGATCCTGCAGCAGGCAGGCACACTGAGGCTTGGGGGGGGGGGGAGAGCAGAACGTAGGTGAGAGCCACTGGGGACACACACAGACACTCCGGCGCCAGACAGCCTATCTGTGCCGTGAAGCATGTAAAGAAAATGGCCGCTGCTGTGGGCTACTCAATCCCAGGGAGCCGGAAGATGCGACGTCCGCTGATCCCAGCCGTCAGACGGGGGTCCGGGTTGTATAGAGGAGGGAGGCAGCGAGCTCCAGCCAGCAGTTCAGCGGGGAGAGATGGCTCGACCACCCGCGCACAGCTCCGTCCGCCGTCCCGGAGCTTCCCCGAACTCCAGGCCCTGGATTCACACGAGGAGGATGGCCGCAATCCGCAGAGACAGCTAGGGCTGTCTCCCGACTCCCTGCCTTTGTAGGAGTGAGCCGCGAAAAAAGGTGAGGGGATGGGGTCCAGAATCAGAGGGACAGAGGGCTTAGAAAGGTGCTAAAAAGGGCTTTTTATGATGTTACAGGTTGGAGCCCATACACAACGCAGCTTTTCCGGTTGCCAGCCCACCCCCTTGGCTTTTTACCTATTTTGTTACATTACAACCTGTAATTTATTATTATTATTATTATTATTATTATTATTATTTTTTTTTTTTAATCTGAATTTTATGTGATGGATCTGCACAAAATAGTCTAAGTTGGTGAAGTGAAATGAGAAAAATGTATATAAAAAATAATTTTTATAAATAAAAATCTGAAAATTGGCATGTGCATATGTATTCACCCCCTTTGCTATGAAGCCCCTCAAAAGTTCTGGTGCAACCAATTACCTTCAGAAGTCACATAATTAGTGAAATGCAGTCCACCTGTGTGCAATCTAAGTGTCACATGATCTGTCAATATAAACACACCTTTTCTGAAAGGCCCCAGAGGCTGCAATGCCACTGTCACGATCCGGGTATCTGGACGCCATTTCTTACCCATCAGATGCCTCCTAAGGCTGGCTCAGCGCTCCAGGACCGGATCCCATCTGTTATCCTGATGTGTACATTCCTGTATCCTCTCCTGTCACTCTGGGACGCTGTCACAGTAAATGCCATATTACACCTGGCATGGCGTCTCCCGCGGCCTCCGCCGCCGTCCCTGAACTTCTGCATGCAGAGTGTCAGAGTGGCGATTACGTCAGCCGCGGCCTCCGCTGTGTCCGCGTGGTTGGATGTGCACTTGTCAGCCTGGCGTCTCCTGTCTCCAGTGGCCGGCGCCGCCATTACTGTTTTCATTACCACATGGATTACAAACCAAACTTCCCTCCAAGTGTCTGCATGGGCGCAGCCATCTTGGATTCTGTCAGCTGATCATTTCCTCCAATCTGTTGTCAGTATTGTTAATCTGCATAATTGCCTAGCCAATCCCTTCCTTGCTGCAGGTATAAATACACTGTGCCTGAGCAAGGAAGGCGTCAGTGCTTTGGTTGTCAAACCTAGTTCCTGTTTGTCTCTCTCCTGTGATTGTCTTCCAGGTTCCAGCTCCTGTCTCAAGACTTCCACCATAGAGATCCGCACCAGCATTCCACCTGCGGTGTAGCCTGACTCTCCAATCCATTGTGGATTCATCTGTTTCCAGCTACAACATTACCTGCTTCCAGCTCAGCTTCCAGCAGAGTACAGCTTCCCTTAAAGGGCCGGTGTCCTTTCTACACTTTACCACTCTCCACCGGTATTATTATTTCTCCGCTCTCAAGTTCTACATTTCAGTTCATATTTCATCGCTCCCAAGTTCATTTATTATTTAACTGGTTCCAGCCAGTATCCACTCCGTGCTAACAACAGTCTGGTTCCAGCCAGTATCCACAGCAGCTGTTTTATCTTCAGCAACCCAGCTTTTCCTGGAACACCAGCTGGCACAATCCTGGGTTATCTCCATTGCTACAGTCGGGCCTGGTAAGGACTTTCCATCTAGAAGATCATAAGAACTATCTCACACTACCAGTGCCCTGTGGCTCCTGCCATCCTGTAGTACCCAGGAACTGTATTTATTCTTTGCTGACTTTGACGTTTTCTTTTACTGCTGCTGTGTTGCGGAGTTGTCATAATAAACATCATTGACTTTTATCCAAGTTGTCGTGGTCACGCCTTCGGGCAGTTATTATTCATGTTACTTACATGTCCAGGGGTCTGATACAACCTCCCAGGTTCCGGTACATCTCAGCCCCTACAACTGAGGCTGCCTCCCGTCAGCTCAGGCCCTCAGTTGTGACAGTAAGCACTGACCTAATGAATCCAGCCGGAGACCAGGATCAAGCGGCCAGGCCGATGCAAGAACTGGCAGCCCGACTAGAACATCAGGAGGCTGCACAGGGCCACATCATCCGCTGTCTCCAGGATCTCTCTACTCGGCTGGATGGGATTCAGACAACTCTCCGTGGATCAGGCGCGTCTGGTGCGTCAACCACAGTGACTCCAGCTATAACCCCACCCACCTTACCCATTTCTGCTCCACGTCTTCATCTTCCAACGCCAGCAAAATTTGACGGATCTCCAAGATTCTGCAGGGGATTTCTCAACCAGTGTGAGATTCAGTTTGAGCTACAACCTGGCAATTTTCCCAGTGACCGTACAAAAATTGCCTACATTATTTCTCTTCTCAGTGGCTCAGCCCTTGAATGGGCATCACCGTTATGGGAGAGGTCCGACACCCTGCTATCTTCCTACACTGCCTTCGTGTCAACATTCAGGCGCATCTTCGACGAGCCAGGCCGGGTAACCTCAGCTTCATCCGAGATTCTCCGTTTACGCCAGGGGTCACGTACTGTAGGACAATATCTGATACAGTTCCAGATCCTGGCATCCGAACTGGCATGGAACGACGAGGCCCTGTATGCTGCATTCTGGCATGGCTTATCTGAGCGTATTAAAGATGAGTTAGCTACCAGAGACTTACCTTCTAAGTTAGATGAGCTAATCTCACTCTGCACGAAAGTTGATTTACGTTTCAGAGAGAGAGCAACTGAGCGTGGAAGATCATCTGCTCCAAAATCTTCTGCTCCTCCTCCTCGTCAACTGTCACCATCTAAAGATGAGCCCATGCAACTTGGCCGTTCCCGTTTAACTCCTGCTGAGCGCCGAAGACGTCTCTCCGAGTTTCTCTGTCTCTATTGTGCAGCTCCGTCTCACACCATTAATGCCTGTCCCAAACGTCCGGGAAACTCCAAATCCTAGCTCGCCAAGGAGAGGGCCGGCTAGGAGTAATGATCTCCTCTCCATCTCCTCAAGATTGTAATCTCCCAGTCTCGCTTCAAGTTGCTCAACGTTATCGGAACGTCATTGCCCTCCTTGATTCCGGAGCAGCTGGGAACTTTATTACCGAAGCCTATGTTAAACGGTGGTCCCTACCCACCGAGAGACTTCCTTCGTCCATTTCTTTAACTGCCGTGGATGGCAGCAAAATTTTTGATGCAGTTATTTCTTTAAGGACTCTACCAGTTCGTCTGAGAGTGGGAGTTCTTCATTCCGAACTTATTTCTTTTTTAGTGATTCCAAGAGCCACACATCCTGTGGTCCTGGGCCTTCCATGGCTCCGTCTTCACAATCCTACAATTGATTGGACGACTACGCAAATCCTGGCATGGGGTTCCTCCTGTGCTGAGACATGTTTGTTTAAAGTATTGCCTGTCTGTTCTTCCTCCCCCAGGTCGTCTGATGTTCCACCTCCTCCATATCAAGATTTCACGGATGTGTTCAGTAAAGCTTCTGCTGATATCCTTCCTCCTCATAGAGAATGGGACTGTCCGATTGATCTCGTTCCAGGGAAGGTTCCACCTCGAGGCCGAACTTATCCGTTGTCTCTGCCTGAGGCGCATTCTATGGAGGAATATATTAAAGAGAACCTAGCAAAGGGGTTCATTCGACCTTCTTCTTCTCCAGCCGGCGCAGGCTTCTTTTTTGTAAAAAAGAAAGATGGTGGTCTGCGGCCGTGCATCGACTACAGAGGTTTGAACGACATTACCATCAAGAACCGTTATCCTTTACCCCTGATTACTGAGCTCTTTGACAGAGTTAGCGGAGCTACCATCTTTACAAAGCTGGACTTGCGAGGTGCATACAATCTCATCCGGATCCGTGAGGGTGACGAGTGGAAGACCGCCTTTAACACCCGTGACGGACATTATGAGTACCTCGTCATGCCCTTCGGATTGAGCAATGCTCCAGCTGTCTTCCAGCATTTTGTCAATGAGATCTTCAGAGACATTCTATACCGTCATGTCGTGGTCTATCTAGACGATATCCTCATTTTTGCCAACGATTTAGAGGAACATCGTTTTTGGGTTAAAGAGGTTCTGTCCCGTCTCCGTGTCAATCATCTCTATTGCAAATTAGAAAAATGCGTCTTTGAAGTCAAGTCCATTCCGTTTCTAGGGTACATTGTGTCCGGTTCCGGACTAGAGATGGATCCTGAGAAACTACAAGCAATCCAAAATTGTCCGGTACCCTTAACCCTCAAAGGGGTCCAGAGGTTCTTAGGGTTCGCCAACTATTACCGAAAGTTTATACGAGACTTTTCCACCATTGTGGCGCCTATTACTGCTTTCACTAAGAAGGGTGCTAACCCGTCCAAGTGGTCTGAAGAAGCCATGCAAGCATTTCATCTTTTAAAACAAAGGTTCATCTCTGCGCCTGTTCTGAAACAGCCTGACATCGACTCTCCTTTCATCTTAGAGGTGGATGCCTCCTCCGTTGGAGTAGGAGCGGTGTTATCTCAGAGGGCTAAAGATGGCCATTTACACCCTTGCAGTTTCTTCTCCCGGAAGTTCTCCCCAGCTGAGCGCAACTATGCCATTGGCGACCAGGAGTTGCTAGCCATCAAGCTCGCTCTAGAAGAGTGGAGGTATCTGTTGGAGGGAGCTTCTCATTCAATCACTATACTTACAGACCACAAGAACCTTTTATACCTGAAGGGCGCACACTGTCTCAACCCTCGTCAGGCCAGATGGGCACTTTTCTTTTCCAGGTTCGACTTTAAACTCCAGTTCTGTCCGGGCTCTCAGAATCGCAAGGCCGATGCCCTTTCCCGCTCATGGGAGCAAGAAAATGAGTCAGAGTCTTCAGACAAGCATCCTATTATAAATCCGTTGGCATTCTCCACGGTAGGGATGGACTCTACGCCCCCATCAGGGAAAAGTTTTGTGAAGCCGATGCTAAGGAAGAAGCTCATGCATTGGGCCCATGCTTCCCGTTTTGCCGGACATACAGGTATCCAAAAAACCCTGGAGTTTATCTCTAGGTCCTATTGGTGGCCAACTCTGAAAAAGGACGTCTTGGAGTTTATTGCATCTTGCCCAAAGTGTGCCCAACATAAAGTATCCCGCCAGTCGCCTGCGGGGCAACTGGTTCCACTATCCGTTCCCCGTCGACCATGGACCCACTTGTCGATGGATTTCATTACAGACTTACCCATGTGCAACAAGTTCAATACCATCTGGGTGGTAGTTGACCGGTTCACCAAGATGGCACACTTCATTCCTCTCACCGGTCTTCCGTCAGCTTCCAAGTTGGCTCAAGTATTCATACAAGAGATCTTCCGACTCCACGGTCTTCCTGAAGAAATTATCTCAGATCGAGGAGTTCAATTCACAGCCAAATTCTGGCGAAGTTTATGTCAAGTCCTCCAAGTCAAGCTAAAGTTTTCCACGGCTTACCATCCTCAGAC
Source organism: Pseudophryne corroboree (assembly GCF_028390025.1). Lineage (NCBI taxonomy): Eukaryota > Metazoa > Chordata > Amphibia > Anura > Myobatrachidae > Pseudophryne > Pseudophryne corroboree. The sequence goes on along the minus strand of NC_086448.1, from coordinate 16,677,747 downwards.
CAATGGTCAAACCGAGAGGGTGAATCAGGACTTGGAGGCCTTCCTCCGCATCTATGTGTCCTCCTCTCAAGATGACTGGGTTCAATTACTTCCCTGGGCCGAGTTCTGTCATAACAACCAGTATCATTCTTCATCTGCTTCAACACCATTCTTCACTAACTTTGGATTCCACCCTAAAGTCCCTGAGTTCCAACTGCTTCCAGCAACTTCTGTTCCCGCAGTGGATATCACCTTGCATCAGTTTGCCAATATCTGGAAGAGCGTACGATCAGCTCTGCTCAAGGCATCGTTCAGGTACACGAAGTTTGCGGATAAGAAGCGTCGAGCAGTTCCTGCTCTCAAGGTGGGTGATCGGGTATGGTTATCCACGAAGAATCTGAGGTTAAGAGTTCCCAGTATGAAGTTTGCACCTCGCTATATCGGTCCTTTCAAGATTGAACAAGTCATCAATCCTGTTGCTTACAGACTTCAGTTGCCTCCCTTCTTAAAAATACCCAGGACATTCCATGTTTCCCTGTTGAAACCGCTGATCTTGAATCGGTTTCATTCCTCACTTCCTCCAACTCCGAAAGTCCAAACTCAACGAGGCGTTGAGTATGAAGTGGCCAAGATCCTGGACTCACGTCACCGTTACGGTCAACTACAGTATCTTATTGACTGGAAGGGTTACGGCCCTGAGGAACGTTCATGGACCAATGCTTCTGATGTCCATGCTCCTGCCTTGGTCCGGAGATTCCATTCCAAGTTTCCTCAAAAGCCAAAGAAGTGTCCTGGGGCCACTCCTAAAGGGGGGGGTGCTGTCACGATCCGGGTATCTGGACGCCATTTCTTACCCATCAGATGCCTCCTAAGGCTGGCTCAGCGCTCCAGGACCGGATCCCATCTGTTATCCTAATGTTCACATTCCTGCATCCTCTCCTGTCTCTCTGAGACGCTGTCACAGTAACGCCTTATTACATCTGGCATGGCGTCTCCCGCGGCCTCCGCCGCCGTCCCTGAGCTTCTGCATGCAGAGTGTCAGAGTGGCGATTACGTCAGCCGCGGCCTCCGCTGTGTCCGCGTGGTTGGATGTGCACTTGTCAGCCTGGCGTCTCCTGTCTCCAGTGGCCGGCGCCGCCATTACTGTTTTCATTACCACATGGATTACAAACCAAACTTCCCTCCAAGTGTCTGCATGGGCGCAGCCATCTTGGATTCTGTCAGCTGATCATTTCCTCCAATCTGTTGTCAGTATTGTTAATCTGCATAATTGCCTAGCCAATCCCTTCCTTGCTGCAGGTATAAATACACTGTGCCTGAGCAAGGAAGGCGTCAGTGCTTTGGTTGTCAAACCTAGTTCCTGTTTGTCTCTCTCCTGTGATTGTCTTCCAGGTTCCAGCTCCTGTCTCAAGACTTCCACCATAGAGATCCGCACCAGCATTCCACCTGCGGTGTAGCCTGACTCTCCAATCCATTGTGGATTCATCTGTTTCCAGCTACAACATTACCTGCTTCCAGCTCAGCTTCCAGCAGAGTACAGCTACCCTTAAAGGGCCGGTGTCCTTTCTACACTTTACCACTCTCCACCGGTATTATTATTTCTCCGCTCTCAAGTTCTACATTTCAGTTCATATTTCATCGCTCCCAAGTTCATTTATTATTTAACTGGTTCCAGCCAGTATCCACTCCGTGCTAACAACAGTCTGGTTCCAGCCAGTATCCACAGCAGCTGTTTTATCTTCAGCAACCCAGCTTTTCCTGGAACACCAGCTGGCACAATCCTGGGTTATCTCCATTGCTACAGTCGGGCCTGGTAAGGACTTTCCATCTAGAAGATCATAAGAACTATCTCACACTACCAGTGCCCTGTGGCTCCTGCCATCCTGTAGTACCCAGGAACTGTATTTATTCTTTGCTGACTTTTACGTTTTCTTTTACTGCTGCTGTGTTGCGGAGTTGTCATAATAAACATCATTGACTTTTATCCAAGTTGTCGTGGTCACGCCTTCGGGCAGTTATTATTCATGTTACTTACATGTCCAGGGGTCTGATACAACCTCCCAGGTTCCGGTACATCTCAGCCCCTACAACTGAGGCTGCCTCCCGTCAGCTCAGGCCCTCAGTTGTGACATCCCCCCTTTTTTGAGGTATATTGTATGATTTTTCTCTAGGCTTCTCCAGTTCGGAGGTCAATGATAGATGTTATTTTTTCTTTGCCTCTCTTCTGAAATGGGCCCTCGAGTATTGTATCCAGGGGAATCTTAGTATACATTAGTCCAGTCTTCCAGTTTTCCCTTTTACACCACCATGAGATGTATGTGCCTTGCTCTTTTGATCCGGGGAAGCTCTTTTATACTTCTATAATGCTGCATCGTTTTATACCTCGTTATGTTTTCCTGTATAATTGCAGTACTCGCATATTCTGCATTATTCATCTTTTTGTAGTGTTTTATATCTTTCTGTACTTTGAAAATCTTGAATAAAAATGTGTTTACAAAAAAAAAATAAGAATTTACTTACCGATAATTCTATTTCTCGTAGTCCGTAGTGGATGCTGGGGACTCCGTCAGGACCATGGGGAAATAGCGGCTCCGCAGGAGACAGGGCACAAAAATAAAGCTTTAGGATTAGGTGGTGTGTACTGGCTCCTCCCCCTATGACCCTCCTCCAAGCCTCAGTTAGGATACTGTGCCCGGACGAGCGTACACAATAAGGAAGGATATTGAATCCCGGGTAAGACTCATACCAGCCACACCAATCACACCGTATAACTTGTGATCTGAACCCAGTTAACAGTATGACAAACGTAGGAGCCTCTGAACAGACGGCTCACAACAATAACAACCCGAATTTGTTTGTAACAATAACTATGTACAAGTATTGCAGACAATCCGCACTTGGGATGGGCGCCCAGCATCCACTACGGACTACGAGAAATAGAATTATCGGTAAGTAAATTCTTATTTTCTCTAACGTCCTAAGTGGATGCTGGGGACTCCGTCAGGACCATGGGGATTATACCAAAGCTCCCAAACGGGCGGGAGAGTGCGGATGACTCTGCAGCACCGAATGAGAGAACTCCAGGTCCTCCTCAGCCAGGGTATCAAATTTGTAGAATTTTGCAAATGTGTTTGCCCCTGACCAAGTAGCAGCTCGGCAGAGTTGTAATGCCGAGACCCCCCGGGCAGCCGCCCAGGATGAGCCCACTTTCCTTGTGGAATGGGCCTTGACAGATTTAGGTTGTGGCAAGCCTGCCACAGAATGTGCAAGTTGAATTGTGCTACAAATCCAACGAGCAATCGTCTGCTTAGAAGCAGGAGCACCCATCTTGTTGGGTGCATACAATATAAACAGTGAGTCAGACTTTCTGACTCCCGCCGTTCTTGAAATATATATTTTCAATGCCCGGACCACGTCCAACAACTTGGAATCCTCCAAATCGTTAGTAGCCGCAGGCACCACAATAGGCTGGTTCAGGTGAAACGCTGACACCACCTTAGGCAGAAAATGAGGACGTGTCCGCAGTTCTGCCCTGTCCGTATGGAAAATCAGATATGGGCTCTTATATGATAAAGCCGCCAATTCTGATACTCTCCTGGCTGAAGCCAGGGCCAGTAGCATGGTTACTTTCCATGTAAGATACTTCAACTCCACCGATTTGAGCGGCTCAAACCAATGGGATTTGAGAAAATCCAAGACTACATTAAGATCCCACGGTGCCACTGGGGGCACAACCGGGGGCTGTATATGTAGTACTCCTTTTACAAAAGTCTGGACTTCAGGAACTGAAGCCAATTCTTTCTGGAAGAAAATCGACAGGGCCGAAATTTGAACCTTAATGGACCCCAATTTGAGGCCCATAGACAATCCTGTTTGCAGGAAATGTAGGAATCGACCCAGTTGAAATTCCTCCGTGGGGGCCTTCCTGGCCTCACACCACGCAACATATTTTCTCCAAATGCGGTGATAATGTTGTGCAGTCACCTCCTTCCTGGCTTTTACCAGTGTAGGAATGACCTCTTCCGGAATGCCTTTTTCCCTTAGAATTCGGCGTTCAACCGCCATGCCGTCAAACGCAGCCGCGGTAAGTCTTGGAATAGACACGGTCCCTGCTGAAGCAGGTCCGGTCTTAGAGGTAGAGGCCACGGATCCTCCGTGAGCATCTCTTGAAGTTCCGGGTACCAAGTTCTTCTTGGCCAATCCGGAGCCACTAGTATCGTTCTTACTCCCTTTTGCCGTATAATTCTCAGTACCTTTGGTATGAGAGGCAGAGGAGGGAACACATACACTGACTGGAACACCCACGGTGTTACCAGAGCGTCCACAGCTATTGCCTGAGGGTCTCTTGACCTGGCGCAATACCTGTCTAGTTTTTTGTTGAGGCAGGACGCCATCATATCCACCATTGGTTTTTCCCAACGGTTCACAATCATGTGGAAGACTTCTGGATGAAGTCCCCACTCTCCCGGGTGTAGATCGTGTCTGCTGAGGAAGTCTGCTTCCCAGTTGTCCACTCCCGGAATGAATACTGCTGACAGTGCTATCACATGATCTTCCGCCCAGCGAAGAATCCTTGCAGCTTCTGCCATTGCTGTCCTGCTTCTTGTGCCGCCCTGCCTGTTTACGTGGGCGACTGCCGTGATGTTGTCCGACTGGATCAACACCGGCTGACCCTGAAGCAGGGGTTTTGCCAGACTTAGAGCATTGTAAATCGCTCTTAGCTCCAGTATATTTATGTGAAGAGACATCTCCAGGCTTGACCATACTCCCTGGAAGTTTCTTCCCTGTGTGACCGCTCCCCAGCCTATCAGACTGGCATCCGTGGTCACCAGGACCCAGTCCTGTATGCCGAATCTGCGGCCCTCTAACAGATGAGCACTCTGCAACCACCACAGAAGAGACACCCTTGTCCGTGGCGATAAGGTTATCCGCTGATGCATCTGCAGATGCGATCCGGACCATTTGTCCAGCAGATCCCACTGAAAAGTTCGTGCGTGGAATCTGCCGAATGGAATCGCTTCGTAAGAAGCCACCATCTTTCCCAGGACTCTTGTGCATTGATGCACAGACACTTTCCCTGGTTTTAGGAGGTTCCTGACAAGTTCGGATAACTCCCTGGATTTCTCCTCCGGAAGAAACACCTTTTTCTGAACCGTGTCCAGAATCATTCCCAGGAACAGCAGACGTGTCGTCGGGGTCAACTGAGATTTTGGAAAATTCAGAATCCACCCGTGTTGTTGCAGCACTAGTTGGGTTAGTGCTACTCCGTCCTCCAGCTGTTCTCTGGACCTTGCCCTTATCAGGAGATCGTCCAAGTAAGGGATAATTAATACGCCTCTTCTTCGCAGAAGAATCATCATTTCGGCCATTACCTTGGTAAAGACCCGAGGTGCCGTGGACAATCCAAACGGCAGCGTCTGAAACTGATAATGACAGTTTTGCACCACGAACCTGAGGTACCCTTGATGTGAAGGGCAAATTGGGACATGTAGGTAAGCATCCTTTATGTCCAGGGACACCATAAAGTCCCCTTCTTCCAGATTCGCTATCACTGCTCTGAGTGACTCCATCTTGAACTTGAATTTTTGTATGTACAGGTTCAAAGATTTCAGATTTAGAATAGGTCTTACCGAGCCGTCCGGCTTCGGTACCACAAATAGCGTGGATTAATACCCCTTTCCCTGTTGTAGGAGGGGTACCTTGACTATCACCTGCTGAGAAAACAGCTTGTGAATGGCTTCCAATACCGTCGCCCTGTCTGAGGGAGACGTTGGCAAAGCAGACTTTAGGAACCGGCGAGGGGGAGACTTCTCGAATTCCAACCTGTAACCCTGAGATACTACCTGCAGAATCCAGGGGTCCACCTGTGAGCAAGCCCACTGTGCGCTGAAATTCTTGAGTCGACCCCCCACCGCTCCTGAGTCCGCTTGTAAGGCCCCAGCGTCATGCTGAGGGCTTTGCAGAACCCTGGGAGGGCTTCTGTTCCTGGGCAGGGGCTGCTTGCTGCCCTCTCTTACCCCTTCCTCTGCCCCGAGGCAGATATGACTGTCCTTTTGTCCGCTTGTTCTTATAGGACCGAAAGGACTGCGGCTGAAAAGACGGTGTCTTTTTCTGTTGGGAGGGGGTCTGAGGTAAAAAGGTGGATTTTCCGGCAGTTGCCGTGGCCACCAGATCCGATAGACCGACGCCAAATAATTCCTCCCCTTTATACGGCAATACTTCCATATGTCGTTTGGAATCCGCATCACCTGACCACTGTCGCGTCCATAAACTCCTTCTGGCAGATATGGACATCGCATTTACTCTCGATGCCAGAGTGCAAATATCTCTCTGAGCATCTCGCATATAAAGGAAAGCATCCTTTAATTGCTCTATAGTCAATAAAATACTGTCCCTATCCAGGGTATCAATATTTTCAGTCAGGGAATCCAACCAGACGACCCCAGCACTGCACATCCAGGCTGAGGCGATGGCTGGTCGCAGTATAACACCAGTATGTGTGTATATACTTTTTAGGGTAGTTTCCAGTCTCCTATCAGCTGGATCCCTGAGGGCGGCCGTATCAGGAGACGGTAACGCCACTTGTTTTGATAAGCGTGTGAGCGCCTTATCCACCCTAGGGGGTGTTTCCCAGCGCGCCCTAACCTCTGGCGGGAAAGGGTATAATGCTAATAACTTTTTTGAAATTAGCATTTTTCTATCTGGGTTAACCCACGCTTCATCACATACATCATTTAATTCCTCTGATTCAGGAAAAACTACAGGTAGTTTTTTCACCCCCCCACATAATACCCCTTTTTGTGGTACTTGCAGTATCAGAGATATGCAAAGCCTCCTTCATTGCCGTGATCATATAACGTGTGGCCCTACTTGAAAATACGTTTGTTTCATCACCGTCGACACTAGATTCAGTGTCTGTGTCTGGGTCTGTGTCGACCGACTGAGGTAAAGGGCGCTTTACAGCCCCTGACGGTGTCTGAGACGCCTGGGCAGGTACTAACTGGTTTGCCGGCCGTCTCATGTCGTCAACTGATTTTTGTAATGTGCTGACATTATCACGTAATTCCATAAACAAAGCCATCCATTCCGGTGTCGACTCCCTGGGGGGTGACATCACCATTATCGGCAATTGCTCTGCCTCCACACCAACATCGTCCTCATACATGTCGACACACACGTACCGACACTGGCGTCACAAGGCGGGTGCGGGGGGTGCGGCCCGCACCCGGGTGTGACACCTGGAGGGGGTGACACCAAATGTCAGCTCCTCCGCAGTGACAGGAGCCAGGTGCTGCAGTGTGAAATTCCGCTACAGCACCCGGCTCCTGTCATAGCAGAGGAGCCGACAGCACACTGACACTGTCTCTGGGGGAAGCCCAGCATCTCCGGAGATGCTGGGCACGCCCCCAGAGTGACGATCCCAGTATCCCCGCGAAGCCACGCCCCATAGCTGTAAGACCACGCCCCCTTTTTGCCGCGATCGCGGCAGTACATCAGGGGTGCGCACCGGGTGTCACCACACCTGGTGACGCCTCTGCGTACCGACACACAGCAGACACACAGGGAATGCTCTTATCGAAGACAGGACCCCACTAGCCCTTTGGGGAGACAGAGGGAGAGTTTGCCAGCACACACCCAAGCGCTATAATATATATGGGAACAACCTTATATAAGTGTTGTTCTTTATAGCAGCTTAAATATATCAAAATATCGCCAAAAAAGTGACCCCCCTCTCTGTTTTACCCTGTTTCTGTAGTGCAGTGCAGGGGAGAGTCCTGGGAGCCTTCCTCACAGCGGAGCTGAGCAGGAAAATGGCGCTGTGTGCTGAGGAGAATAAGCCCCGCCCCCTATTTCGGCGGGCTTTTCTCCCGTAGTTTTAGATAACTGGCATGGGTTAAATACATACATATAGCCTCAATGGCTATATGTGATGTATTCTTTTGCCATAAGGTATTAAATATTGCTGCCCAGGGCGCCCCCAGCAGTGCCCTGCACCCTCCGTGACCGCTTGGTGTGAAGTGTGTGACAACAATGGCGCACAGCTGCAGTGCTGTGCGCTACCTTCATGAAGACTGAATAGCCTTCTGCCGCCTGTTTCCGGACCTTCAATCTTCAGCATCTGTAAGGGGGGTCGGCGGCGCGGCTCCGGGACGAACCCCAGGGTGAGACCTGTGTTCCGACTCCCTCTGGAGCTAATGGTGTCCAGTAGCCTAAGAATCCAATCCATCCTGCACGCAGGTGAGTTGAAATTCTCTCCCCTAAGTCCCTCGATGCAGTGAGCCTGTTGCCAGCAGGACTCACTGAAAATAAAAAACCTAAAAACTTTTTCTAAGCAGCTCTTTAGGAGAGCCACCTAGATTGCACCCTGCTCGGACGGGCACAAAAACCTAACTGAGGCTTGGAGGAGGGTCATAGGGGGAGGAGCCAGTACACACCACCTAATCCTAAAGCTTTATTTTTGTGCCCTGTCTCCTGCGGAGCCGCTATTTCCCCATGGTCCTGACGGAGTCCCCAGCATCCACTCAGGACGTTAGAGAAATAAGAATTTACTTACCGATAATTCTATTTCTCGTAGTCCGTAGTGGATGCTGGGAACTCCGTAAGGACCATGGGGGATAGTGGCTCCGCAGGAGACTGGGCACAAAAGTAAAGCTTTAGGACTACCTGGTGTGCACTGGCTCCTCCCCCTATGACCCTCCCCCAAGCCTCAGTTAGGATACTGTGCCCGGACGAGCGTACACAATAAGGAAGGATTTTGAATCCCGGGTAAGACTCATACCAGCCACACCAATCACACCGTATAACTCGTGATACAATACCCAGTTAACAGCATGATAACAGAGGAGCCTCTGAAAAGATGGCTCACAACAATAATAACCCGATTTTTGTAACAATAACTATGTACAAGTATTGCAGACAATCCGCACTTGGGACGGGCGCCCAGCATCCACTACGGACTACGAGAAATAGAATTATCGGTAAGTAAATTCTTATTTTCTCTGACGTCCTAGTGGATGCTGGGAACTCCGTAAGGACCATGGGGATTATACCAAAGCTCCCAAACGGGCGGGAGAGTGCGGATGACTCTGCAGCACCAAATGAGCAAACTCCAGGTCCTCCTCAGCCAGGGTATCAAATTTGTAGAATTTAGCAAACGTGTTTGCCCCTGACCAAGTAGCTGCTCGGCAAAGTTGTAAAGCCGAGACCCCTCGGGCAGCCGCCCAAGATGAGCCCTCCTTCCTTGTGGAATGGGCTTTTACAGATTTTAGCTGTGGCAGGCCTGCCACAGAATGTGCAAGCTGAATTGTACTACAAATCCAGCGAGCAATAGTCTGCTTAGAAGCAGGAGCACCCAGCTTGTTGGGTGCATACAGGATAAACAGCGAGTCAGATTTCCTGACTCCAGCCGTCCTGGAAACATATATTTTCAAGGCCCTGACTACGTCCAACAACTTGGAGTCCTCCAAGTCACTAGTAGCCGCAGGTACCACAATAGGTTGGTTCAGATGAAACACTGAAACCACCTTAGGGAGAAAATGAGGACGAGTCCTCAATTCCGCCCTGTCTGAATGGAAGATCAGATAAGGGCTTTTACAGGAGAAAGCCCGCCAATTCTGACACGCGCCTGGCCGAGGCCAGGGCCAACAACATGACCACTTTCCATGTGAGATATTTTAACTCCACAGATTCAAGTGGTTCAAACCAATGTGACTTTAGGAACCCCAAAACTACATTGAGATCCCCAAGGTGCCACTGGAGGCACAAAAGGAGGCTGTATATGCAGTACCCCTTTTACAAATGTCTGAACTTCAGGAACTGAAGCTAGTTCTTTCTGGAAGAAAATTGACAGGGCCGAAATTTGAACCTTAATGGACCCCAATTTTAGGCCCATAGACACTCCTGTTTACAGGAAATGCAGGAATCGACCTAGTTGAAATTCCTCCATCGGGGCCTTACTGGCCTCGCACCACGCAACATATTTTCGCCAAATGCGGTGATAATGCTTTGCGGTTACATCCTTCCTGGCTTGATCAGGGTAGGGATGACTTCATCCGGAATGCCTTTTTCCTTCAGGATCCGGCAGTCAACCGCCCTGCCGTCAAACGCAGCCGCGGTAAGTCTTGGAATAGACAGGGTCCTTGCTGGAGCAGGTCCCTTCTTAGAGGTAGAGGCCACGGGTCCTCCGTGAGCATCTCTTGAAGTTCCGGGTACCAAGTCCTTCTTGGCCAATCCGGAGCCACGAGTATAGTTCTTACTCCCCTCCGTCTTATAATTCTCAGTACTTTTGGTATGAGAGGAAGAGGAGGGAACACATACACTGACTGGTACCCCCACGGTGTTACCAGAGCGTCCACAGCTATTGCCTGAGGGTCCCTTGACCTGGCACAATACCTGTCCAATTTTTTGTTTAGGCGGGACGCCATCATGTCCACCTTTGGTTTTTCCCAATGGTTTACAATCATGTGGAAGACTTCTGGGTGAAGTCCCCACTCTCCCGGGTGGAGGTCGTGCCTGCTGAGGAAGTCTGCTTCCCAGTTGTCCACTCCCGGAATGAACACTGCTGACAATGCTATCACATGATTTTCCGCCTAGCGAAAAATCCTTGCAGCTTCTGCCATTGCCCTCCTGCTTCTTGTGCCGCCCTGCCTGTTTACGTGGGCGACCGCCGGGATGTTGTCCGACTGGATCAGCACCGACTGACCTTGAAGCAGAGGTCTTGCTTGGCTTAGGGCATTGTAAATGGCCCTTAGCTCCAAAATATTTATGTGAAGTGATGTCTCCAGGCTTGACCACAAGCCCTGGAAATTTCTTCCCTGTGTGACTGCTCCCCAGCCTCGCAGGCTGGCATCCGTGGTCACCAGGACCCAGTCCTGAATGCCGAATCTGCGGCCCTCTAGAAGATGAGCACTCTGCAACCACCACAGGAGAGACACCCTTGTCTTTGGTGACAGGGTTATCCGCTGATGCATCTGAAGATGCGATCCGGACCATTTGTCCAGCAGGTCCCACTGGAAAGTTCTTGCGTGGAATCTGCCGAATGGAATTGCTTCGTAGGAAGCCACCATTTTTCCCAGGACCCTTGTGCACTGATGCACTGACACTTGGCCTGGTTGTAGGAGGTTTCTGACTAGTTCGGATAACTCCCTGGCTTTCTCCTCCGGGAGAAAACACCTTTTTCTGGACTGTGTCCAGGATCATCCCTAGGAATAGAAGGCGTGTCGTCGGGATCAGCTGTGATTTTGGAATATTGAGAATCCAACCGTGCTGCCGCAGCACTATCTGAGATAGTGCTACCCCGACTTCCAACTGTTCCCTGGATCTTGCCCTTATCAGGAGATCGTCCAAGTAAGGGACAACTAAAACTCCCTTCTTTCGAAGGAGTATCATCATTTCGGCCATTACCTTGGTAAAGACCCGGGGTGCCGTGGACAATCCAAACGGCAGCGTCTGAAACTGATAATGACAGTTCTGTACCACAAACCTGAGGTACCCTTGGAGAAGGGTAAATTGGGACATGTAGGTAAGCATCTTTGATGTCCAGAGAGACCATATAGTCCCCTTCTTCCAGGTTTGCAATCACTGCTCTGAGTGACTCCATCTTGAATTTGAACCTTTGTATGTAAGTGTTCAAGGATTTTAGATTTAAAATTGGTCTCACCGAGCCGTCCGGCTTCGGTACCACAAATAGTGTGGAATAGTACCCCTTTCCCTGTGGCAGGAGGGGTACCTTGATTATCACCTGCTGGGAATACAGCCTGTGAATGGCTTGCAATACTGCCTCCCTGTCTGAGGGAGACGTCGGTAAAGCAGACTTTATGAAACGGCGAGGGGGAGACGTCTCGAATTTCTTGAGACGGGCCCCCACCCTGCCTGAGTCCGCTTGTAAAGCCCCAGCGTCATGTTGAGGACTTTGCGGAGGCGGGAGAGGGCTTTTGTTCCTGGGAACTGGCTGTTTGCTGCAGCCTTTTTCCTCTCCCTCTGCCACGGGGCAGAAATGAGGCGCCTTTTGCCTGCTTGCCCTTATGGGGCCGAAAGGACTGCGCCTGATAATACGGCGTCTTCTTAGGTTGAGAAGCTACCTGGGGTAAAAATGTGGATTTTCCAGCAGTTGCCGTGGCTACTGGCTACCAGGTCTGATAGACCTACCCCAAATAACTCCTCCCCCTTATAAGGCAATACTTCCATGTGCCTTTTAGAATCCGCATCACCTGACCACTGCCGCGTCCATAAACCTCTTCTTGCAGAAATGGACAGCGCTCTAACTCTTGATGCCAGTCGGCAAATATCCCTCTGTGCATCACGCATATATAAAAATGCATCTTTCAAATGCTCCATAGTCAGTAATATACTGTCCCTATCTAGGGTATCAATATTTTCAGTCAGGGAATCCGACCACGCCACGCCCGCACTGCACATCCAGGCTGAGGCGATTGCTGGTCGCAGTATAACACCCGTGTGAGTGTATATACATTTTAGGATATTTTCCTGCTTTCTATCGGCAGGTTCCTTTAGGGCGGCCGTATCAGGAGAGGGTAGTGCTACCTGTTTAGACAAGCGTGTGAGCGCTTTATCCACCCTAGGGGGTGTTTCCCAACGTGCCCTATCCTCTGGCGGGAAAGGGTATGATGCCAATAACCTTTTAGGAATTATCAGTTTTTTATCGGGGGAAACCCACGCCTCATCACACACTTCATTTAATTCCTCGGATACAAGAAAAACTACAGGCAGTTTTTTCTCACCAAACATAATACCCTTTTTAGTGGTACTTGTATTATCAGAGATATGCAATACATTTTTCATTGCTGCAATCATGTAACGTGTGGCCCTACTGGAAGTCACGTTTGTCTCCTCATCATCGACACTGGAGTCAGTATCCGTGTCTGTGTCTGCCATTTGAGGTAACGGGCGTTTTAAAGCCCCTGATGGCGTTTGAGACCCCTGGACAGGCACAAGCTGAGTAGCCGGCTGTCTCATGTCGTCAACTGTCTTTCGTAAAGAACTGACACTGTCACGCAATTCCTTCCATAAGCTCAGCCACTCAGGTGTCGACTCCCTAGGGGGTGACAACTCTATAATAGGCAATTGCTCCGCCTCCATCTCATTTTCCTCCTCAAACATGTCGACACAATCGTACCGACACACCACACACACACAGGGAATGCTCTGATAGAGGACAGGACCCCACTAGCCCTTTGGGGAGACAGAGGGAGAGTATGCCAGCACACACCAGAGCGCTATATATAGACAGGAATACCACTATAAAATGTGCTTTTCCCTTTATAGCTGCTGTTAGTATCAAAACTGCGCCAAATTAGTGCACCCCTCTCTTTTTTACCCTTTTCTGTAGTGCAGGACTGCAGGGGAGAGTCAGGGAGACGTCCTTCCAGCGGAGCTGTGATGGAAAATGGCGCCCGTGTGCTGAGGAGATAGGCTCCGCCCCCTTCTCGGCGGCCTTTTCTCCCGCTTTTTGGTGAGTTCTGGCAGGGGTTAAAATACATCCATATAGCCCTGGGGGTTATATGTGGTGTATTTATGCCAGCCAAGGTGTTTACATTGCTGCTCAGGGCGCCCCCCCCCTAGCGCCCTGCACCCTCAGTGACCGAAGTGTGAAGTGTGCCTGAGTAACAATGGCGCACAGCTGCAGTGCTGTGCGCTACCTTGTTGAAGACTGATGTCTTCTGCCGCCGATTTTTCCGGACCTCTTCTTGCTTCTGGCTCTGTAAGGGGGCGGCGGCGCGGCTCTGGGACCGAGCTCCGAGGCTGGGCCTGTGTTCGGTCCCTCTGGAGCTAATGGTGTCCAGTAGCCTAAGAAGCCCAAGCTGGCTGCAAGCAGGCAGGTTCGCTTCTTCTCCCCTTAGTCCCTCGATGCAGTGAGCCTGTTGCCAGCAGGTCTCACTGAAAATAAAAAACCTAAAACTAAACTTTCACTAAGAAGCTCAGGAGAGCCCCTAGTGTGCACCCTTCTCGGCCGGGCACAAAAATCTAACTGAGGCTTGGGGGAGGGTCATAGGGGGAGGAGCCAGTGCACACCAGGTAGTCCTAAAGCTTTACTTTTGTGCCCAGTCTCCTGCGGAGCCGCTATCCCCCATGGTCCTTACGGAGTTCCCAGCATCCACTAGGACGTCAGAGAAAAAAAAAATATCTTTGTTGGTGACATTGGAAATGGCATTGAAGGGAAAGTATGCCTTTTTGCAGATGATACAAAGATATGCAACAGGATAGACACACCAGGAGGGGTAAAACAAATGATTGATGATCTAGGTAGGCTTGAGAAATGGTCAAAAACATGGCAACTACAGTTTAATGCTAAAAAAATGCAAAATCATGCACTTGGGTCTCAAAAACCCAAAGGTTAAATATAGTATCAAGGGTACTATAATGGAAACTACTGAGGAGTAAAGGGATTTAGGAGTCACTATTCCAAGTGACTTAAAGGCAGGAAAGCAATGTAACACAGCAATGAAGAAGGCTAGTCAGAGGCTTGGTTGCATAGGGAGAGGAATCAGCAGCAGAAAGAAAGAAGTAATAATGCCACTGTATAGGTCATTGGTACGGACCCATCTGGAATACTGTGTCCAGTTCTGGAGACTATGGCCCTCATTCCGAGTTGATCGCTCGCTAGCTGCTTTTAGCAGCAGTGCACACGCTAGGCCGCCGCCCTCTGGGAGTGTATCTTAGCTTAGCAGAAGTGTGAAAGAAAGGTTAGCAGAACTGCTCGAAAAAATGTTCATGCCGTTTCTGAGCAGCTCAAAACTTACTCCTACCTTGCGATCACTGCAGACAGTTTAGTTCAGCGGTGGCCAACCTGTGGGTCTTGAGCCGCATGTGGCTCTTTCTTTGTTGAAATGTGGCTCCCAACACTCTAAATCATGTGACCACACAACAGATACAGAAACCGCTGCACTCCAGCCAGACACGCAGCAGCACTACAGGGACTGAAAACTGAAGGAGCCAGATACTAGAGGTGAGACACCCACAAGCAAACAGAGGACACATTAGGGACTGCTGCAATGGCATGAGTTGATGGGGGGGCTGTAGTGATACATGAGGGTGGGCTAGAGTGACACATAGCAGAGCTGGCTGGAGAGACACAGGAGGGTCCTGGCAGGAGTGACGCGGGAGGGTGCTGGAAGTAGTGACACATGGAAGAGCTGGCTGGAGTGACATAGGAGGGTGGTAGCAAGAGTGACACATGGGGGAGTTGGCTGGAGTGACATAGGAGGGTGGTAGCAGGAGTGACACATGGGAAAGCTGGCTGGAGTGACATAGGAGTGTGGTAGCAGGAGTGACACATGGGAAAGCTGGCTGGAGTGACATAGGAGTGTGGTAGCAGGAGTGACACATGGGAGAGCTGGCTGGAGTGACATAGGAGGGTGGTAGCAGGAGTGACACATGGGAGAGCTGGCTGGAGAGACACAGGAGGGTGGTAGCAGGAGTGACACATGGGGGAGCTGGCTGGAGTGACATAGGAGGGTGGTAGCAGGAGTGACACATGGGGGAGCTGGCTGGAGTGACATAGGAGGGTGGTAGCAGGAGTGACACATGGGGGAGCTGGCTGGAGTGACATAGGAGGGTGGTAGCAGGAGTGACACATGGGAAAGCTGGCTGGAGTGACATAGGAGTGTGGTAGCAGGAGTGACACATGGGAAAGCTGGCTGGAGTGACATAGGAGTGTGGTAGCAGGAGTGACACATGGGAGAGCTGGCTGGAGTGACAGGAGGGTGTTGGCAGGAGTGACACATGGGAGAGCTGGCTGGAGTGACATAGGAGGGTGGTAGCAGGAGTGACACATGGGGGAGCTGGCTGGAGTGACATAGGAGGGTGGTAGCAGGAGTGACACATGGGAGAGCTGGCTGGAGTGACATAGGAGGGTGGTAGCAGGAGTGACACATGGGAGAGCTGGCTGGAGTGACATAGGAGGGTGGTAGCAGGAGTGACACATGGGAGAGCTGGCTGGAGTGACAGGAGGGTGTTGGCAGGAGTGACACATGGGAGAGCTGGCTGGAGTGACATAGGAGGGTGGTAGCAGGAGTGACACATGGGGAGCTGGGTGGAGTGACATAGGAGGGTGCTGGCAGGAGTGACACACGGGGGAGCTGACTGGAGTGACAGGAGGGTGGTAGCAGGAGTGACACATGGGAGAGCTGGCTGGAGTGACATAGGAGGGTGCTAGCAGGAGTGTCACATGGGGAGCTGGCTGGAGTGACATAGGAGGGTGGTAGCAGGAGTGACACATGGGAAAGCTGACTGCAGTGACAAAGGAGAGTGGTAGCAGGAGTGACACATGGGAGAGCTGGCTGGAGTGACATAGGAGGGTGCTAGCAGGAGTGTCACATGGGGAGCTGGCTGGAGTGACATAGGAGGGTGGTAGCAGGAGTGACACATGGGAGAGCTGGCTGGAGTGACATAGGAATGTGGTAGCAGGAGTGACACATGGGGGAGCTGGCTGGAGTGACATAGGAGGGTGGTAGCAGGAGTGACACATGGGGGAGCTGGCTGGAGTAACATAGGACAGTGGTAGCAGGAGAGACACATGGGAGAGCTGGCTGGAGTGACAGGAGGGTGTTGGCAGGAGTGACACATGGGAGAGCTGGCTGGAGCGACACATGGGGGAGCTGGCTGGAGTGACATAGGAGGGTGGTAGCAGGAGTGACACATGGGAGAGCTGGCTGGAGCGACACATGGGGGAGCTGGCTGGAGTGACATAGGAGGGTGGTAGCAGGAGTGACACATGGGAGAGCTGGCTGGAGTGACATAGGAGGGTGGTAGCAGGAGTGACACATGGGGGAGCTGGCTGGAGTGACATAGGAGGGTGGTAGCAGGAGTGACACATGGGAGAGCTGGCTGAAGTGACATAGGAGGGTGGTAGCAGGAGTGACACATGGGGGTGCTGACTGGAGTGACAGGAGGGTGGTAGCAGGAGTGACACATGGGAGAGCTGGCTGGAGTGACATAGGAGGGTGCTAGCAGGAGTGACACATGGGAGAGCTGACTGCAGTGACAAAGGAGAGTGGTAGCAGGAGTGACACATGGGAGAGCTGGCTGGAGTGACATAGGAGGGTGCTAGCAGGAGTGTCACATGGGGAGCTGGCTGGAGTGACATAGGAGGGTGGTAGCAGGAGTGACACATGGGAGAGCTGGCTGGAGTGACACAGGAATGTGGTAGCAGGAGTGACACATGGGGGAGCTGGCTGGAGTGACATAGGAGGGTGGTAGCAGGAGTGACACATGGGGGAGCTGGCTGGAGTAACATAGGACAGTGGTAGCAGGAGTGACACATGGGAGAGCTGGCTGGAGTGACAGGAGGGTGTTGGCAGGAGTGACACATGGGAGAGCTGGCTGGAGCGACACATGGGGGAGCTGGCTGGAGTGACATAGGAGGGTGGTAGCAGGAGTGACACATGGGAGAGCTGGCTGGAGTGACATAGGAGGGTGGTAGCAGGAGTGACACATGGGAGAGCTGGCTGGAGTGACATAGGAGGGTGGTAGCAGGAGTGACACATGGGGGAGCTGGCTGGAGTGACATAGGACAGTGGTAGCAGGAGTGACACATGGGAGAGCTGGCTGGAGTGACAGGAGGGTGTTGGCAGGAGTGACACATGGGAGAGCTGGCTGGAGTGACAGGAGGGTGTTGGCAGGAGTGACACATGGGAGAGCTGGCTGGAGTGACAGGAGGGTGTTGGCAGGAGTGACACATGGGAGAGCTGGCTGGAGTGACATAGGACGGTGGTAGCAGGAGTGACACATGGGAGAGCTGGCTGGAGTGACATAGGACGGTGGTAGCAGGAGTGACACATGGGGGAGCTGGCTGGAGTGACAGGAGGGTGTTGGCAGGAGTGACACATGGGACAGCTGGTTGGAGTGACATTGGACGGTGGTAGCTGGAGTGACACGGGGGAGCTGGCTGGAGTGACATAGGAGGGTGGTAGCAGGAGTGACACATGGGAGAGCTGGCTGGAGTGACATAGGAGGGTGCTAGCAGGAGTGACACATGGGAGAGCTGACTGGAGTGACAAAGGAGAGTGGTAGCAGGAGTGACACATGGGAGAGCTGGCTGGAGTGACACGGGGGAGCTGGCTGGAGTGACATAGGAGGCTGCTAGCAGGAGTGACACATGGAAGAGCTGGCTGGAGTGACAGGAGGGTGTTGGCAGGAGTGACACATGAGAGAGCTGGCAGGAGTGACACATGTGAGAGCTGGCAGGAGTGACACAGCAGGGTCTTGGCAGTAGTGACACATGGGAGACCTGGCTGTAGTGACACATGGGAGAGCTGGCTGGACTGACTTGGGAGGGTGGTAGCAGGAGTGACACATGGGAGAGCTGGCTGGAGTGACATAGGAGGGTGGTAGCAGGAGTGTCACATGGGGAGCTGGCTGGAGTGACATAGGAGGGTGCTAGCAGGAGTTACACATGGAGGAGCTGGCTGGAGTGACATAGGAGGGTGCTAGCAGGAGTTACACATGGAGGAGCTGGCTGGAGTGACATAGGAGGGTGCTAGCAGGAGTTACACATGGGAGCGCTGGCTGGAGTGACATAGGAGAGTGGTAGCAGGAGTTACACATGGAAGAGCTGACTGGAGTGACAGGAGGGTGTTGACTGGAGTGACACATGGGAGACCTGGCTGGAGTGACACAGCAGGGTCTTGGCAGTAGTGACACATGGGAGAGCTGGCTGGAGTGACACATGGGAGAGCTGGCTGGAGTGACAGGAGGGTGTTGGCAGGAGTGACACATGGAAGAGCTGGCTGGAGTGACACGGGGGAGCTGGCTGGAGTGACATAGGAAGGTGCTAGCAGGAGTGACACATGGGGGAGCTGGCTGGAGTGACACATGAGAGAGCTGGCTGGAGTGACAGGAGGGTGTTGTCTGGAGTGACACATGGGAGACCTGGCTGCAGTGACACAGCAGGGTCTTGGCAGTAGTGACACATGAGAGAGCTGGCTGGAGTGACACATGGAAGAGCTGACTGCAGTGACATAGGAGGGTGGTAGCAGGAGTGACACATGGGAGAGCTGGCTGGAGTGACATAGGAGGGTGGTATCAGGAGTGACACATGGGAGAGCTGGCTGGAGTGACACATGGGGGAGCTGGCTGGAGTGACAGGAGGGTGTTGGCAGGAGTGACACATGGGGGAGCTGACTGGAGTGACATAGGAGGGTGGTAGCAGGAGTGACACATGGGAGAGCTGACTGGAGTGACATAGGAGGGTGGTAGCAGGAGTGACACATGGGGGAGCTGGCTGGAGTGACATAGGAGGGTGATAGCAGGAGTGACACATGGGAGAGCTGACTGCAGTGACATAGGAGGGTGGTAGCAGGAGCGACACATGGGGGAGCTGGCTGGAGTGACATAGGAGGGTGGTAGCAGGAGCGACACATGGGGGAGCTGGCTGGAGTGACATAGGAGGGTGGTAGCTGGAGTGACACATGGGGGAGCTGGCTGGAGTGACATAGGAGGCTGCTAGCAGGAGTGACACATGGAAGAGCTGGCTGGAGTGACAGGAGGGTGTTGGCAGGAGTGACACATGAGAGAGCTGGCAGGAGTGACACATGGGAGAGCTGGCAGGAGTGACACATGGGAGAGCTGGCTGGAGTGACAGGAGGGTCTTGGCAGTAGTGACACATGGGAGACCTGGCTTTAGTGACACATGGGAGAGCTGGCTGGAGTGACACGGGGGAGCTGGCTGGAGTGACAGGAGGGTCTTGGCAGTAGTGACACATGGGAGACCTGGCTGGAGTGACACAGCAGGGTCTTGGCAGTAGTGACACATGGGAAAGCTGCCTGGAGTGACATAGGAGGGTGCTAGCAGGAGTGAGTCATGGAAGAGCTGGCTGGAGTGACACATGGAAGAGCTGGCTGGAGTGACAGGAGGGTGTTGTCTGGAGTGACACATGGAAGAGCTGGCTGGAGTGACACAGCAGGGTCTTGGCAGTAGTGACACATGGGAGAGCTGGCTGGAGTGACATAGGAAGGTGCTAGCAGGAGTGACACATGGGGGAGCTGGCTGGAGTGACAGGAGGGTGTTGGCTGGAGTGACACATGGGAGACCTGGCTGGAGTGACACAGCAGGGTCTTGGCAGTAGTGACACATGGGAGAGCTGGCTGGAGTGACACGGGGGAGCTGGCTGGAGTGACATAGGAAGGTGCTAGCAGGAGTGACACATGGGGGAGCTGGCTGGAGTGACACATGGGAGAGCTGGCTGGAGTGACACATGGGAGAGCTGGCTGGAGTGACAGGAGGGTGTTGTCTGGAGTGACACAGCAGGGTGCTAGCAGGAGTGACACATGGAAGAGCTGGCTGGAGTGACACATGGGAGAGCTGGCTGGAGTGACAGGAGGGTGTTGGCTGGAGTGACACATGGGGGAGCTGGCTGGAGTGACACAGCAGGGTCTTGGCAGTAGTGACACATGGGAGAGCTGGCAGGAGTGACACGGGGGAGCTGGCTGGAGTGACATAGGAAGGTGCTAGCAGGAGTGACACATGGGAGACCTGGCTGGAGTGACACAGCAGGGTCTTGGCAGTAGTGACATATGGGAGAGCTGGCAGGAGTGACACGGGGGAGCTGGCTGGAGTGACATAGGAGGGTGGTAGCAGGAGTGACACATGGGGGAGCTGGCTGGAGTGACACATGGGGGAGCTGAAGTTTATTATGTGAAAGTGGCTTTTTCAATGGATTTGGCTTTAAAAAGATTATTTTATGTCGTTCTGGCTTTTTCAATGTATTTTATACCAGGGGTGTGGTCTAGCAGGCACAAGGCCACATTCCATTTTTGCATGCACGCCATCGGCTCGATGTCGGCTCTTTGACGGACCTAAAAAGGTTTTTTGGCTCTTTTTCACTGACTGGTTGGCCACCCCTGGTTTAGTTTCTGCTTTGACGCCACAAACACGTCCTGCGTTAGGCCAGCCACTCCCCCGTTTCCTCAGGCACGCCTGCGTTTTTACCTGACACGCCTGCGTTTTTTAGCACACTCCCGGAAAACGGGCAGTTACCACCCAAAAACACCCACCTCCTGTCAATCACTCACCGATCAACAGAGCGACAGAATAGCGTCGCTCGACCTTGTGTAAAACTGCATAGTTGTTTGTGAAAGTACTTTGCGAGTGCGCACTGCGGTCCGTACGCATGTGCATAAATGCCGATTTTTAGCCTGATCGCTGTGCTGCGAACAACGGCAGCTAGCAATCAACTCGGAATGACCCCCTATATCTCCAGAAGGATATAAATATATTAGAGAGTGAACAAAGAAGGGCAACTAAAATGGTGCATGGCCTACATCACAGAACTTACCCGGAAAGGCTAAAAGATCTTAACATGTATAGTTTGGAGGAGAGAAGGGAAAGGGGAGACATGATAGAAACTTTCAAATATATAAAGGGTCTTAACAAAGTTCAGGAGGGAAACATTCTTCAAAGGAAGAAAAGTATTAGAACTCGAGGACATAAACTGAGACTGGAGGGGGGTGGGGAGGTTCAGAGGAAATTTAAGGAAAAATTATTTAACAGAAAGGGTAGTGGATAAGTGGAATAGCCTCCCATCAGACGTGGTAGAGGCTAAGACGGTAGAGCAATTTAAACATGCTTGGGATTGGCATATGAATATCCTTACAAAGAATTAACAAAGAATTAAGGTTCAAAAAGGGTTGAGATTACATAAAGGATAAAAAAGGGGCAGACTAGATGGGCCGAGTGGTTCTTATCTGCCGTCACATTCTATGTTTCTATTTGTTACATTAATGTCCAGGGTGGTTACTAGGTTTTTCTACCATTCCCCCACTTGCTCCAATGTTCCGCAGAGTGGGAGATTGTGGACTGCATTTGGAAACCCCCCTCTAGAAATCCTGCATTTGCCGCTGCACCCCATCCGCATCTGAGCACGCGGATGGTGATAAATCGTCCGCTTAGTCATTAAATTGATATACAATATTACTGCAATGAAGCCATGACAGTGGGGTATATTTACTAAAAATCGTATTTTCCCGTTTGAGGTCAAAGTTCAATCACGAATGACATCGAAAGTGTAAATATGCAACTTTTTGAAATTAGTACGACTAATTTACTAAGCTGCCGTATTCTGCATTTTCGGTTTTACCGATGTCGATGTCATTCGTTTTTTTAGGCAGTGTTTTACGTGAGTGACTTGTAAAACACTTTAATACAATGAATCTCGGCCGGATCTGAGAGATCCGTGCTGGGCTTCATTGTGCACCTTGTAAAAAAAAAAAAAAACATGGTTAAAATTTAAAAAAAAATTGCATGGGGTCCCCCCTCCTAAGCCAAACCAGCCTCGGGCTCTTTGAGCCGATCCTGGTTGCAAAAATATGGGGGGGAAAATGATAGAGGTTCCCCCATATTTAAAAAACCAGCACCGGGCTCTGCGCCTGGTCCTGGTTCCAAAAATACGGGGTACAAAAAGCATAGGGGTCCCCCGTATTTCTGAAACCAGCACCGGGCTCCACTAGCCAGATACATAATGCCACAGCCGGGGGACACTTTTATATAGGTCCCGGCGGCCCTGCATTACATAACCAACTAGTCACCCCTGGCCGGGGTACCCTGGAGGAGTGGGGACCCCTTCAATCAAGGGGTCCCTCCCCTCCAGCCACCCAAGGACCAGGGGTGATGCCCGAGGCTGTCCCCCCCATCCAAGGGCTGCGGGTGGGAGGCTGATAGCTGTTGTGTAAAAAAATGAATATTGTTTTTAGTAGCAGTACTACAAGTCCCAGCAAGCCTCCCCCGCAAGCTGGTACTTGGAGAACCACAAGTACCAGCATGCGGAGGAAAACCGGGCCCGCTGGTACCTGTAGTACTACTACTAAAAAAATACCCCAATAAAAACATAAGACACACACCTTGAAAGTATAACTTTAATGCATACATACACACCTCCATATACACATACTTACCTATGTTCACACGAGGGTCGGTCCTCTTCTCCATGTAGAATCCATGGTGTACCTGTTGAAAAAATTATACTCACAAAATCCAGTGTAGAAGGCTCCTCTTGTAATCCATTTGTAATCCAGGTACTTGGCAAAATAAAAACACGGACACCCGACCTCGCACTGAAAGGGGCCCCATGTTTTCACATGGGAATTCTTTCCCCGAATGCCAGGAACCCCCTCTGACTTAAGTCTAAGAGGGTTCCATCAGCCAATCAGGGAGCGCCACATTGTGGCACCCTCCTGATTGGCAGTGTGCTCCTGTACTGTATGACAGGCGGCACACGGCAGTGTTACAATGTAGCGCCTATGCGCTCCATTATAACCAATGGTGGGAACTTTGTGGTCAGCGGTGAGGTTACTTTCGGTCAACCACTGACCACAAAGTTCCCACCATTGGTTATAATGGAGCGCATAGGCGCTACATTGTAACACTGCCGTGTGCTGCCTGTCATACAGTACAGGAGCACACAGCCAATCAGGAGGGTGCCACAATGTGGCGCTCCCTGATTGGCTGATGGAACCCTCTTAGACTTAAGTCAGAGGGGGTTCCTGGCATTCGGGGAAAGGGGTCCCATGTGAAAACATGGGGCCCCTTTCAGTGCGAGGTTGGGTATCCGTTTTTTTATTTTGACAAGTACCTGGATTACAAATGGATTACAAGAAGAAGAGGCTTCTACACTGGATTTTGTGAGTATAATTTTTTCCACAGGTACACCACGGATTCTACATGGAGAAGAGGACCGACCCTCGTGTGAACATAGGTAAGTATGTGTATACTAGGTGATTCATCGCGCCCTACGGGCACTCTTCACACCGTCGTTTGGGGCTACGCCCCGTTAACCCCTGCACACCTTTGGACATACGCAGGCCGGTAGATAACAGAATCAGAAACACAGGGCAGTATAGAGGGCATACAGAAATGGTGTCCGGTTGAGAAAAGATAGAGAGGCGCAGGGTGGGGGGAGAAAGGGAATGTACAGAAACGCTATGCAATCGGTAAAGGATAGGGAGAGGCAGGGTGGTAGGGAGAGGATAAAGAGAGGGAAGGTGTTAGACAGAAAATACCGTTGCAAGAGGCTACGACCCGTTAACCCCTGCACGGGCCTCAGCTGTGCTATAATTGTTATTATATCGAGTATTACCTTCACAAAAGTTTATGCTATTGTTTAAATATTGCAAGGGGGAAGGGCGTGCGATTGTCAAGGGGGCGTAGCCCTTTGTGAGGGCGTAAAGAGTGGCCGCAGGGCACAATTAATAACATAGTGTAATATATACTGCTAGTGTATGCAGCACAGCTTATACACACAGTGGCCACAGGTATCAGAGCCGCGTATACACACAATGGACACAGGTAGCTGAGCCGCTTATACACACAACGGCCACAGGTAACGGAGCCACGTATCCACACAGTGGCCAGAGGTAGCAGGGCAGCTTATACACACAATACCCACAGGTAGCAGAGCCGCTTATACACACAGCGCCCACAGGTAGCAGAGCCGCTTATACACACAGTGCCCACAGGTAGCAGCGCAGCTTATACACACAGTGGCCACAGGTATCAGAGCCACGTATCCACACAGTGGCCAGAGGTAGCAGGGCAGCTTATACACACAATACCCACAGATAGCAGAGCCGCTTATACACACAGTGCCCACAGGTAGCAGAGCCGCTTATACACACAGTGCCCACAGGTAGCAGAGCCGCTGATACACACAGTGGCCACAGGTAGCAGAGACGTTGATACACACAGTGCCCACAGGTAGCAGAGACGTTGAGACACAACGTGCCCACAGGTAGCAAAGCAGTTTATACACACAATGACCCCAGGTAGCAGTGTTGCTTATACACACATTGGACCCCGGTAGCAGTGCCACTTCTACACACAATTCCCATAGGTAACAGAGGCACTTATACACACAGTGGCCACAGGTAGCTGAGCCGCTTAAACACACAATGGCCACAGGTAGCAGCACCACTTATACACACAATGGGCACTTTTAGCAGCACCGCTTATACACACAATGGCCACTGGTAGCAGTGTCACTTATACACACAATGGCCACAGGTAGCAGCACCACTTATACACACAATGGCCACAGGTAGCAGCACCACTTATACACACAATGGCCACAGGTAGCAGTGGCGCTTATACACACAATGGCCACAGGTAGCAGTGTCACTTATACACACAATGGCCACTGGTACCAGAGCCGCGTATACACACAGTGGCCACAGGGAGCTGTGCCACTTATACACAATGGCCACAGGTAGCAGTGTCGCTTAGACACATAATGGCCACAGTATTACTTTTTTTTTATTAATCCAATGTCCATTGGTAGCAACTATACTCACAGAAGTTCAGTGTGTGTGTGGGGGGTTTGGAAAGGGGGTGGGTTCAGTGAGGTGGAGGTGCCTATCCATGCCGCTGATCACCCCGATTCAGGGAATCACTTGTAGCGGCTGCGGAGGGTGTACGAGGTGTTACGTGTGGTGGAGGGGTGGGTGCGGGAGGGGGTCCAGAGGTGTTGCGGGTGGTGGAGGGGTGGGTGCAGTGGCACGGATGGCGGAAAGGGTGCAGAGGTGCTGTGGGTGGGGGAGGCGTAGGTGTGGAGGGGGCGCGTATGGGGGAGGGGGTCTAAAGGTTCTGCGGGTGGGGGAGGTGCGGGGACGGAAGGGTAGTGTAGATGTTGTTGGTGGGGGAGGGGTGGGTGCGGGGGGCTGTGGATGAAGGAGGGGGTCTGGAGGTGGTGTGCATGGGGGAGGGGCGATGTAGTGGGGGGGGGTGTTTGGGGAGGTGGGGTTGCAGGGGGGGTGAGGTTGGGTGATAGGTTCTAGAAGTGCTGCGGGTGGAGGGGTGGCTGCAGGGGAGCCGTGGATGGGGTCCGGAGGTGCTGCGGGTGGGGGAGGTGTGGCAGGTCCACGAATGGGTCAAGGTGTCTATAGATGATGTGAGTGGGGGAGGGGGCCGGAGGTGCTGTGGTTGGGGAGTGGCGGCTGCGGGGGTGTGGTGGGGGTCCGGATGCACTGTGGGTAGGGGAGGGGGCGGGGGTGCTGCGGGTGTGGGTGCTAAGGGTGGGGGAGGAAGCAGCAGTGCCGCGGGTGGGAGGGGGATGTGGTGGATGCTGTGGGTGGGAGGGGGGGCATGTGCAGCGGTTGGGGGGCAGATGTGGTGGATGCTATTGGTGCGGCAGGTGGAGTGGAGGATGCGGGGGTGTAGCGGGGGGGAGAGGTGGGTATGGAGGTGCCGCGGGTGGGGTGGTGGGTGCTGTGGGTGTGGGTGCTACGGGTGGGGGAGGGGCATGTGCCGCGGATGTGGTGGATGCTGTGTGTGCCGCGGGGGGGTGGGGGGGGGGTGGAGGAGGTGCGGGGGGGGTGGGGGTATGGGGGGGGTCGGGGGAGGGTGCGGGGGGGTAGCGGGGGGAGGTGGGGGAGGTGCAGGGGTACTGCTGGTGGGGGAGGGGCGGGGGAGTTTGCGGGTTGTGGGTGAGACGGGTGGGGGCGGGAGTGCCGCAGGTGGGGGAGGGGTGGGGGTGCTGCGAGTGCTACGGGTGGGGTAGGGGGTGCGAGGCGGATGTCGCGGGTGGGGGACGGATGTGGTGGATACTGTGGGTGGAGGAGGGGCGGGGGGTGCTGTGGGTGGGGGCGGGAGTGCCATGGGTGTGGGAGGGGTGGGGGTGCTGCGAGTGCTACGGGTGGGGTAGGGGGTGCGAGGCGGATGTCGCGGGTGGGGGACGGATGTGGTGGATACTGTGGGTGCCGTGGGTGGGGGAGGGGCGGACGGGTTTTATGGTCCGGGGTGTAGCTGGGGGGGGTGTTGCGAGTGCCGCGGGTAGGGGGAGGGGCAGGGGGTGCCGCGGGTTGTGGGTGCTACGGGTGGGGAAGGGGCGTGTGCTGTGGGTGGGGGATGGATGTGGTTGGTGGGGTGGAGGGTGCAAGGGTGTAGCAGGGGGAGAGAGGTGGGTATGGGGGTGGGGTGTGGGAGGTGCGAAGGTGCTGCGGGTGGGGGAGAGGGCAGGAGTGCAGCGCACGGGGGAGGGGCGTGTGCAGCGGGTGTGGGGCGGAAGTGGTGGATGCTGTGGGTGCCGCGGGTGGGGGAGGTGCGGGTGGGGTGGAGGGTGCCGGGGATAGGTGGGGATGGGGGTGGGAGAGGTGCAGCTGCGGGGGTGTGGTGGGGTCTGGATGCGCTGCGGGCAGGGGAGGGGGTGCTGCAGGTGTGGGTGCTATGGGTGGGGGAGGGGGCGGGAGTACCGCGGGTGGGGGGTGAATGTGGTGGATGCTGTGGGTGCCGCGGGTGGGGGAGGGGCGGGGCAGGAAGGGTGGAGGGAGCGGTGGTGTATGGGGGGAGAGTTAGGTATTGGGGTGCCGCGGGTGGGGGAGGGGTGGTGTTAGCTACGGGTGGGGGGGATGTGGTGGATACTGTGGGTGCAGCAGGTGGGGGAGGGGCAGGTGGGGTGAAGGGTGCGGGGGTGTAGCGGGGGGGAGAGGCGGGTATGGGGGTGGGATGGGGGAGGTGTGGGGGTACTGCGGGTGGGGGAGGGGGTGCTATGGGTGGGGGAGGGAGTGCAGCGGGCGTGGGGCAGATGTAGTGGATGCTGTGGGTGCCGTGGGTGGGGAAGGTGCAGGGGGGGGGGGGAGGTGGGTATGGGGGGGGGAGGTGCAGGGGTGCGGGGGTGTAGGGGGGGAGAAGTGGGTACGGGGGTGGAGGAGGGGCGGGGGCGGCGCGGTTTGTGGGTGCTATGGGTGGGGGAGGGGGCAGGAGGGCCGCGGGTGGGGGAGGGGCGAGAGTGCCGCGGGTGGGGGGTGCTGCAGATGTGGCTGCTATGGGTGGGGGAGGGGACAGTAGTGCCGCGGGTGGGGGAGGGGCGGGGGGTGCTGCAGATGTGGCTGCCATGGGTGGGGGAGGGGCGGGAGTGCCGCGGGTGGGGAGTGCCGCGGGTGGGGGGTGCCGCGGGTGGGAGGGTGTGGGGTGTGTGCCACGGGTGGGGGGCGGATGATGTGAAGGCTGTGGGTGCCGCGGGTGGGATGGTGCGGCAGTCAGTGGTCGTCCACGGCATTCTCCTCCGGACTGTGCGGCAGGTGAGCAGACATCGGCTGCAGTGTCACCTGGGTACAGGGAGGGGGGAGAGAGTGGAGTGGGCGGAGATGGGGAGGGTACTGGGTGGGGATGGGCGGACCGAGGGAGGGGACTGTTCCTGGCCTGCATCCAGCCACCCAGATCTGTGCCTGTGACTCCGCCCAGCATTAGCAAAGGAGGGGGGGGGGCGGTGCGGAGTTTGTTCCAATGGCTGGCGAGGGGGAGGGGGGGGGGTACGGGCTGCATAGGAGTGGGGACCAATGGCTGTCGAGGGGGGGCGGGTTGCATAGCAGTGGGCACCAATGGCTGGCGACGGGGGGCAGCCTACATAGCAGTGGGCACCAATGGCTGTCGAGGGGGGGGGGGGGGGGGGCGGAGCTGCGATGGAGGCTTAATGTGCTGCAGTTGTGTCTGCACAATCGCAGCCAGAATACAGTGTGAGGTATTGTTCACATATAGATTAGGGATCTCCTATGGCTATCTCCTAATCTCCTATATATTAGCCCAGATCCAGATTAGGCCAGTCTGCTCAACTATGTGACTCCGCCCAATTTTGTGACTCCGCCCAGCGTTAGCAAATGAAGCACAAAGTCACAGATCTGGGCTATTATATAGGAGATGGAGGTGTGTATGTATGCATTAAAGTTATACTTTCAAGGTGTGTGTCTTGTGTTTTTATTGGGGTATTTTTTTAGTAGTAGTACTACAGGTACCAGCGGGCCCGGTTTTCCTCCGCATGCTGGTACTTGTGGTTCTCCAAGTACCAGCTTGCGGGGGAGGCTTGCTGGGACTTGTAGTACTGCTACTAAAAACAATATTAATTTTTTTACACAACGGCTATCAGCCTCCCATCCGCAGCCCTTGGATGGGGGGGACAGCCTCGGGCTTCACCCCTGGTCCTTGGGTGGCTGGAGGGGGGGACCCCTTGATTGACGGGGTCCCAACTCCTCCAGGGTACCCCGGCCAGGGGTGACTGGTTGGTTATGTAATGCCAGGGCCGCCGGGAGCTATATAAAAGTGTCCCCCGGCTGTGGCATTATGTATCTGGCTAGTGGAGCCCGGTGCTGGTTTCAGAAATACGGGGGACCCCTACGCTTTTTGTACCCCGTATTTTTGGAACCAGGACCAGGCACAGAGCCCGGTGCTGGTTGTTTAAATATGGGGGAACCTCTATCATTTTTTTCCACATATTTTTGCAACCAGGACCGGCTCAAAGAGCCCGAGGCTGGTTTTGCTTAGGAGGGGGGACCCCACGCAATTTTTTTTCAAAAAATAAACACTTTCCCGTCCCCTTCCCACTGATAAACATGCACGGATCTCATGGATCCCTGCATGCCTATCCAAACACGGGATAAAAAAGCAGGTCTGTTTTTTTTTAGCACTTTTTCACGAATTGTATTTCTGCACGGCAGTGTTTGACTATTGTCGGCAGTGTTTGTGATTTGCACTTTTTAGTAAATTACCGATTTCTACCAAATTGCAGGCGTATTTGACCGATGGTGTATTGATTCGTGATTTTTTCCTAGGACTTCCAAAATATTACGAATGCCCTCATCACTGCCGAGATTTTTGCTTAGTAAATTACCGAAATGACACTTTGAAGAAAAAACGGCATCTCGGTCTAAATCGGGACCTTAGTAAATATACCCCATTGTGTGTGTGAAAATACACCTCTTCCCCTCCCTGTGATTCAGTGCTGGAACCTGTATCTGCCAGACCGTTCCTTCATTGAGAACCGATGAGAAATACAACAGAGGCAAAAGTAACTGAGATTCTATTGGCAAGCTGAGGAGTGGCGCTGCCCTCTGCACCCACCATACTCAGCAAAGCGGATAAGCCCAAAGGAACACCCTTTCCTCATTACCACTCTAGACCACCAGGGTGTCAGGCATTAGGCAGTAGGCCTGCGTGTATGGAAGGGGGCGCGGGTACTAGTTAAAATCTTGCCTAGGGCACCAAACTGGGGACAAAACATATTTGAACCAGAAACTGTAACACAGTGAGTTTATGCCCAAGAAGTGTCACAGTGTCATCATTTTCTGGTAGTGTAAATAAGTGATCCAAAATTCAAAGTTCCTCCACGTGGAACAGTAACGGTGATTTACGCAGGTGCATGTTTTCTAGTTGTGGTCTGTAGTCTGTCTCCCCATGAAATCACTTTCCCAGAACACAGGGCACGATTCACCGGTGTACGTAATGTCAATTGCGGACGCAGTTGAGCAATGTTTGGTGTGCATGCGCCCAAGCGTGGCGATGGCGACGGATTAGCGGCGGTGTACGCAGAGAGGATTTATTTGCAAAGTGAGTGACAGCTATTCAGCGTTTGGGGGAGGTGACGGGGGTGGTTAGCAGAACGAGGGATCTGTTAGGTGGAGAGGCCCCAGTGTCTTAGCGGAGACGCACATTCTGGGACAGCATAGGGTTTCTGGGATAGTCGATACTGCGACTAATGTGCGACGGATGTTGTCAGAGTGATGGCTCATTCCGCAGTAATCTTACACGTGGGTGATGCAGAGGGTTCGTTACTGGGACCATGTGATGAATTCGGGATAACAGCAAGCGGCCTATTGGAAGCTAGTAACTCATCCAATCCCTCTACAATGTACAGTATTCCCACGGTCATAGACCTGGAGAAATGTTTTACAGCAGGGTGCTACGACCTCATGTGGGAACCTTGGATAAATTAGTAATGATATCAATCTATACTTTATTAGTAATTCTGGACTAAGTGATAGTTTTTATGTTTCATAGTTTGTTTCTAACACAAGTAATTCTGCAGGTTAGTGTCACCTTCCAGTGGTTCTTTTCTAAGTGTGCGGCAGATCTAGAAATCAATATGGAACATTTTATTCTAAATCCAATACTGATGCTCCCTTTGGCCACTAGAGGGCAGCAGCGTCCTCTGTAATACTGCACACAGATCTGCAATTCCTGCTCTGTGGAATTCCAGAAATCTTAAAGTTTGGATTTCAAAATGCTAAAAAACGAAACATTTCCCATTCCCTGAGTGAGAGCCCCTGGCAGGGGATGACATCTATACCCCGACCCACAGGATCCCAAACGTCAGAATGCTGACAGTGGCATCCCGACGTTCAAAATCTTCTCAGACTTTCGTAAGTATTTTATCCCTAATCCTAACCCTCCTCTCCTGCAGCCTAACCCTATCCCTCCTCTCCTGCAGCCTAACCCTATCCCTCCCCTCCCGCAGTCTAACCCTATCCCTCCCCTCCCGGAGCCTAACCCTATCCCTCCCCTCCCGGAGCCTAACCCTATCACTCCCCTCCCGGTGCCTAACCCTATCCCTCTCCTCCCGCAGTCTAACCCTATCCCTCCCCTCCCGGAGCCTAACCCTATCCCTCCCCTCCCGGAGCCTAACCCTATCCCTCCCCTCCCGGAGCCTAACCCTATCCCTCCCTTCCCAGAACCTAACCCTATCCCTCCCCTCCCGCAGTCTAACCCTATCCCTCCCCTCCCGGAGCCTAACCCTATCCCTCCCCTCCCGGTGCCTAGCCCTATCCCTCCCTTCCCGGAGCCTAACCCTATCCCTCCCCTCCCGCAGTCTAACCCTATTTCTCCCCTCCCAGAGTCTAACCCTAATCCTCATCCTTTCCTATCCCACCTCTCCTACAGCCTAACCCTATTCCTCCCCTCCCACAGTCTAACCCTTTACCTCCACCCGCCCGGAGCCTAACCCAATACCTCCCCTCCCGAAGCCTAACCCTATCCCTCCCCTCCTGCAGTCTAACCCTATCCCTCCCCGCCCGAAGCCTAACCCTATCCCTGCCCTCCCGGAGCCTAATCCTGATCCAATTCCTAACCCACCTCTCCTGCAGCCTAACCCTATCCCCCCCCCCCCCCCCAGCAATCTAACCCTACCCCTCCCCTCCTGCAGCCTAACCCTATCCCTCCCCTCCAGGAGCCTATCCCTATCCCTCCCCTCTTGCAGCCTAACCCTATCCCTCCCCTCCCGGAGCCTAACCATAATCCTGATCCTATTCCTATCCCACCTCTCCTACAGCCTAACCCAATCCCTCCCCTCCCGCAGTCTAACCCTCCCCTCCCGAAGCCTAACCCTAACCCTCCCCTCCCGAATCCCAACCCTATCCCACCCCTCTAGGAGCCTAACCCTAATCCTGATTCTATTCCTATCCCACTTCTCCTGCAGCCAAACCCTATCCCTCCCCTCCTGCAGTCTAACCCAGGGCCGGTTCTAGCCCTTGTGGCGCCCCGGGCGGAAAATAGGGTTGTGGCTTAATACAGGGGCGTGGTCAGTTATGCCGCCTGTAGAGTTGTGCCCCCATTTGTGCCCCCAGTAGCGCCATTTGTGCCCCCAGTAGCGCCATTTGTGCCCCCAGTAGCGCCACTTAAAAAAAAAAAATAAAGGATACTTACAATCCCCGCTCCTGAGTCTCGGCCGTTGCAGACCTCCGCCGCCGCCGCTCCTCTCCTCGGATCTATGGGAGAGACGTCATGACGTCTCTCCCATAGCACAGCATAGACACTAGAGGTCAATCATGACCCCTAGCATCTGTGCCAGTCCCACAATGCTGTGCTGTGCGCGATGACATCATCGGGCACCGCACAGCAAAGGTCCTCTCCACGAAGGGAAACTAGACGGATAGCGTCTAGTTCCCTTCACTGCGGGGGGACCAGCGG
Organism: Pseudophryne corroboree; assembly: GCF_028390025.1. Lineage (NCBI taxonomy): Eukaryota > Metazoa > Chordata > Amphibia > Anura > Myobatrachidae > Pseudophryne > Pseudophryne corroboree. The sequence goes on along the minus strand of NC_086448.1, from coordinate 16,645,091 downwards.
GGGACACAGCGGCAGCGGGGGACACAGTGGCGGATCTTGCCATGGTGCGGCGCCCTCCGGAAGGCGGTGCCCCGGGTAAAAGTCCTACTTGCCCGTGGCAAGATCCTCTACTGGTCTAACCCTATCCCTCCGCTCCCGAAGTCTAACCCTATCCCTCCCCTCCTGGAGTCTAACCCTAAGCCCAGTCCTAAAACTAACACTAACCACAGTACATGCTGTCGGAATCCTGAACACCGGGATAGTAACTACATCCCCCATACAGGAATAAATAAGAGGAGACACTATCTGACAATTGGCCATATTCTAAAACAAAAATAAATAAATGAGCACTAATGATGTTGTCCATTAGAGCACACTTCTAACACTGAGAATAATATATTTTGCAGTTAAAGAATCATTAAACTTCACACGTCAGATGCATTCGCACGCCACTCAAGCACACTTATCTTAGTAAATAAAGACACAACAACCGTAATTGGCGTGAAAGGGGTCAGCTTTTTATTTTGACTGAGAGGAAGGCCTATTAATACTAAAACTAAAAATGCAGACTTCCCTCTCTAACTAAGGTGGCGGGGAGAAGAACGGTTAAGCATGATAAACAACTTAATAAGGGTGATCCAAAATGATATGACAAAATAGAGCAATAAACATATGTGTGAGGGGGCCTTCTGCCCCAGATGTTTCGGGATCGTCCTCCTGCCTCCATCCCAGACATCGGAAATCCAAAATCCAAGGCCAGGGGTCGACCTTCTGCCACTACCCCTGCCCACCAACAGTTGTAGAGACGGAGGTACGCTCCGCCCCTACGGGGTAAAACATTGGGCCTCCGGCCCCGATATCCACATATGTTTATGATCTATCATATGGGCCCACCAGGTACGGTGGTGCCCATTAATTAATTATAAGACTATAAAAATGCCTAAAAGTTCACCCGAATTTACTAACAATAAACTCCTTAAGTTAAACTAAAATAACCGTTCAGAAACCGGCCAACTGCCAGGTTACCAACCTGCCACCGCACCGAAAACTCAACTAAACAAAGCATAACACGAAGAAAACTCAACTCAACTAAAACTAAAGAAAACAGAACACGAAGCTAAACCTCAAGACCCGGCGGCCGACAAACCATATAAAGCGCGGATCTAGCCGCCTTCCTGCAAAAGAAGGGTGTGACTGATTTTAATAAACGAAACATAGCATGGAGAAAATGGGTAACCTAACCTGCGTCCCTAACAGGGGGTGGGGAGGGGTGGGGTGGGGGTCGCCCATTTTGACTTGAGGCAAAAACACAAAACTTCACCAGCCTGCAAAAACCGTAATTAAAACCAACGATAAAGCAAAAATTCCTCAAGGCCCCCACAATCGCAAAGGGCGACTGTGACGAGCGGCTAATCCTCAAAGAGGCGCACTGGGAGGAAAAGGCCTGATATAGCACCGGACTGCACCAGACCTCCACCTACCCAGTGCCCGGACTTCGACTTCGGACCAACCCGCCGCAGCGGCTGCTGAAGCGGCGCCGATGCGGAAAGAGTGAGTCCCATAGTCGGCTGGAGATAGACCCAGGTATAAAATACAACGCCTCAAAACCGACCGGAATTGATATCTGGTCAACGGGGAACCGTCACTATGGACGAGCCACCTGTCAGGCGTTGGAGGCCGTACGGACGAATAAGACCGGGCCGCGGTAACTGGACAAATGCCCCTCCTACGAGCCCGATCCATTCAAACCCACTGCCCCCTGCCGACTACGTCAGTCTTGGAGCGCTGAATCCTACACCACAAACCGTCGGGGCGTATGACGACGTGGGCCGCCAGCATGGGCGAGGCAGAAGTCAGAGAAACGGACACCAGCTCGCCCACCCTGAACGCACCATGAAAAGCCATCGTAAAGGCCGACATGAAGAGGCGAACTTCATACCCCGAAGAGCAAATACTCCGTAGTGATCCTAAAATTTGCCTCAACAAAGACCCAGTGATTGGCCGGCGATTGTCCGGCCGGGGCGGGATCGCCCGAGCCCATCCCTTCAACACCCTCCGGAGGAAAAAGGACTTAGTAAAGTCCTCCTCTCCCCTGAAGCTGCAGAAAGTATTATATACCCGCTAGAGCCCTTCCAACATACGCCCGCAAAATGCCGTCGGTGTACAAAACCCAGATGTAATCTAAAAGTAATTCGTGAGGGATCTTACCACTATGGCCTCTCTCCAGAAGGTAGCGACTCCACCGCTCCCAGGCGGCCAGATAAGCTGCGAAAGTTGCAGGAGCCAACGACCTGTGGGCTAAATCCTCCAATCCGGGCGGATAACCCTCCACACATAAGCAGGACATAATTCCCCTTGGATTAGACCTGCAGGAGCCAACCATCTAAACCGCTGCCAGTCGCCGCGAGAAAGGGCATCAGCAATCTCATTGCGCACGGCCGGGACATGCTTGGCTCGCAACGTAATGTTGTTCACCAAGCATAGGAAGACTATCTGCGCAATGACCCGCAGGACTGGCAAGGGTGTGGATTTCTGCCTATTGATGGCAAAAACCACGCCCAAAACGTCGCACCAGAAGATCACCTGTTTGTTACGCATGGCATCGCGCCATAGCTCCAATGCGACCATTATGGGAAAAATTTCCAGCAACAGCATGTTTGTCGTGAGGCGCTCGCTAATTCAGGCCCTCGGCCAAGGAGACGCGCACCACCGGCCAGCGAAATAAGCTCCGAAACCGCAAGCACCAGAAGCGTCCGTGAAAAGCTCCAGGGAGGTGCTAGACACGACCGCCTCCTGCCAAATACAGACGCCGTTGAAACGAACTAGAAATTCGTCCCATGTACGTAAATCCCTCCGAATTTCGAGGGACAATCTGAGAACGTCCCATGTACGTAAATCCCTCCGAATTTCGAGGGACAATCTGAGAAAATTATGCGGGTGTCTAATTCCAACTGTCGCCCGCTCCAATTTTCTACAGAAAACCCTACCCATGGGGATAACTGTGCAAGCAAAAGTAAAAGGCCCAATAGGGATTGAGCCTGCTTGAGAGTAAGCATGCCCGCAGCAAGCGCATAAAGGATATCATCATGAAGACGGAACACCTTATCCCCTGGGAGCCTACAGAGGCAGGAGACCATCACAATCTAAACTAAGGATGCGGAAGGCCCCTCAGGCGCCACCGGAACCCGAAGTGTGCGAAGAGGGCGAGTGCCCTCCGCAGCAAGCTAGCGCAGCGATCTGAGTCCTGTGGCCCAATCAAAAGGAAATCGTCCAAGTAGTACGAAATTTCCCTTTCGCCCGTCGCATGCTTCAGGCACCAATGGAGGAAAGAACTGAATCTCTTGAAGTATGCGCCAGAGATAGAACAACCCATAGGGAGGCACCGAACTATGTAATAGCCATCGTCCAATATAAAACCCATAAACCAAAAGGCCGAAGGGTGTAGAGGGAGAAGATGAAATGCTGACTGGATGTCCAAGTTACACATCATGGCCCCCGGTCCAAAAGACCTAATGGTGGCAATGGGCGAATCAAAGGACAGGTAAATGACCCTACACTGATCATCGGGGATAGCAGAATTTCCTGATGATGGTAGGGGACAGAAAAGATGTTGTATGAACCTAAATTCACCCGCGGTCTTCTTGGGCACTATCCTGATGGGGGACAAGACCAAATCCGGTAAGGGGGGGATTCCGAAAAGGGGCCTATCATCCTGCCGAACGACACCTCAGCCTGAACCTTCTGCCGGAGCATGTCCGGAAACTCCCGAGCCGAACGCAGGTTCGTACCAGCCCCGGGACCCACTAGCCCAGATATCGGCAAGGGGAAGCCGGACGTGAAACCCGAGACCAAAAATTGGGCATCCAGCTCATACCCTCGCAGCCAGGGTATGAGCGCCAGTAATCTAATTGGGGTGGGGGCCAAGGCCAGCGCCTGGGGCCACGGGAACGCGGCTCTACGGGCCAGAAGTACCCCCAGTCCCTGGACTGGGGCAGTCCTTGATCCCATGGGCTCCGCCACATCTGATGCAGGAGTGACGAAAACGACACCGACCACCCAACTCACATTGGGCATTATTGAAAGCGAAGCATTTACCATGCCCCGTGCGCGATGGACCCGCTCGAAAAGTGGCAGAATGAGAGCCAGGCCGCTTTGGCCATCGTCTCGCCGTACCGCCCTCCTCGGTGCCCATGGAGCCTTGTGTCAGCTCCGAGCACAATTCGACATCCTTTTTACCGAAATTGTAGATCTCCCGGCTGTGCTGTTTGCGCCGGAAGTCCTCATCGTAACGTCGCCAAGCCAACCCTTTATACTTATGGTACAGCACGTGTATAAGGAACTGATAGCGCACAAGGTTCATGTGCTCATCCGGGCGCGTCTCTAAATAACACGCCGCGAAGATTAACATGCACCTAACCCAATTAGGGTAGGATCGCGAAGCGTCTTCGCTGCCCTGGCCTTTCTTCTTAGCCAAAATCAAAGTTTTACGATCATCGCTAGTAAGGGCGAAGATATTGACGTATTGGCCCTTACGGATCCTGTCCCGGACCCGGGGCCTCAGACCACGTTGCACCGCCGTGTTAGCGTAGTGAACGGTGTCCGACTTGACCGACACTTGCGAGGCGGAAGAGGTTGAATACAGACGCTCACGCCATTTGCGACGTTTGACCCTGTGCAAACCGCCGTTCGAGGAGGACACCCCCTCCGAGGACGTGTGTTAGGCGCGGCGGTCTTCGGCCGTGCCCTGACTGAGCAGCGGTCACGGCCGCCGCGCCTCTCTCCTTCCCTGTCCCCCGCACGGCGCCTAGCAACGCCAGGACGCCGCGCGCACGATAGCCGCTGGGTCCCTGGCAACGCAGGACGCCGTGCGTGCAGGGCCGCCGGGTGCATAGCAACGGGGACGCCACAGGTGGACCGCGTTCCCCGTTGCTAAGAATAGTTAATTAGGTTGCTCGTGCAGCAGGGCAGCTGCACGACAACTAGTAATTAGGATCTGGGGGCTGGTCCTGCTGGCCCTCCTGTTATTGGCCAGCAGGGCCTTTTTATGTGAGCCAGCACACTGCAGCCCCGCCGGTGATAGCTTCTTGTATGCTGTTCCTGCCTTGCAGAACTCTGTTCCTGTCAGCCGTGTTTGGTGGATCTTGCTCCCTGCCCTTTGGTACTTTGGAGGTCCGAAGCCGGTCCTGGGAATCCTTCTAGTCCTTGCGAACCTGTCTGTCATCTGGGGTTCTCGCCCGGTTTCGTGAGTAGCGGCTTCTGCCGCGTATTGCGGCCTATGCCGCTTAGTGTTTACTTTACTGTGAATTGGTGCATTTGCGGAGGTTTCCGCTTTCACTGTCCTCCCCGGAACTCGGCGGTGCCGTGTAGGGGAGTGGACAGTGGTTTCTTTGTAGTTCTTTTCCTTTGGCGGCGTGCTGCACATACGTTTAGTTTTTAGGTAGTTTATAGCCCCTAGCGTGGTTGTTTCAGTTAGAGGTCCCCTTGTTATTACCCTGTCTCAGTTCACGCCTTGTCTCTCTTTAAGACCTGAGGGGGCATCGGAGTTGGGCAGACCTAATCCGCCCTTCAAACGCGGCTGCCATGGGCCCAAGAAACCATAGTCGTTCAGGCGTGAATTGATAACACGGGTAAGACAACGGAGGTAGGGTGCTAGGGGCTATTTCCTTCCCATTTCCCAATCCCAGCATTCCGTCTTGGTGCTCAGTACTCACTACATAAGATCTCCCCTGTCCTGAGCATCAGGACCGTAACATTATCACCGGCCCACATAAAAAAAATAAAAAAAAAGGTGGTTTAATTTTTTCCGTTGTATTGGTGGGCCTAGAAATTCGGCCTCATGAATCCGGCAGGTTTAGGGCCAAACCCCAGTCAGCTTTTGGTTAACCAAATACAGGAATTAACTCAGATGGTTCAGGACCTTACTCTTCGGGTGAGATCGCAGGAAGATCTTTTGCGAGCCTCCCCGAGTATGGTTCCAGAACCAAAGATGCATTTACCTGACTGTTTTTCGGGTAACCGAAAGGATTTTTTTAATTTTAAGGAAGCTTGTAAGCTTTATTTTCGTTTAAGGCCCCGTTCCTCTGGTACTGAGTCTCAGCGGGTCGGGATTGTGATGTCTCTACTTCAGGGTGATCCACAGACCTGGGCGTTTGGGCTAAGAGCGGATGATGCTGCTTTATTATCAGTAGACGCCTTTTTTAAATCCTTAGGCCTCTTATATGACGACCCAGATAGAGAAGCATCAGCTGAGAGTCACCTGCGTGCCCTTAAGCAAGGGAAAAATCCTGCAGAGGTGTATTGTACCGAATTTCGCCGTTGGTCGAACGACTGTGGCTGGAATGACCCGGCCCTGCGCAGTCAGTTTCGCCTCGGTCTGTCGGAAGTGATTAAAGACAGTCTCCTTCGGTACCCCGCTCCTGAGACTCTAGACAAACTCATGGAGCTCGCTATTAAAATTGATCGTCGTCTTCGAGAGCGGAGGGCTGAAAGAGGAACAACTTTTAGGCCTAATCCATGTGTATATACTTTTCCTGAGGACGTCGGGGAGCCCATGCACATGGGTCTCTCCCGGCTGTCCCCAGAGGAAAGAACCAGAAGGTTAAGTTCTGGTCTTTGTTTGTATTGTGGTGGTAAGGGACATATCGCACGTAACTGCCCGAACAAGCCGGGAAACGCTCTGACCAAGTGAATTGTGAGGGGGTTCACTTGGGTCTGCAGTTAATCTCCTCTAATAATTCTCTATTAGTTCCAGTAAAGATTTCCTTTGGCAGCCTCAGTTCGTTGGTGTCGGCCTTTGTCGACAGTGGAGCTGCAGGAAATTTTATGGATTTAGCTTGGGCTAAGGCTTTAGGCGTTCCACTGATACCCTTAGATAGACGTATCACCATGCACGGCTTGGATGGGGGTCCGCTTTCCAATGGGGTTATTACTCACCGCACACCTCCAGTATTGCTGACAGTGGGGGCCCTACATTCAGAAGAAATAGAATTTTACCTTACACATTGTCCGGCAGTTCCAGTAGTTTTGGGTCACCCCTGGCTTGCCTTTCATAATCCCACCATAGATTGGCGGTCTGGGGAGATTTCCCAATGGGGTCCTTTTTGTGTTAAGGAGTGTATTTCCCATCCTGTCCGGGTTGCGGCAGTTACCCCAGAACTTATTCCTCTGGAATATCAGGATTTTGCTGATGTGTTCTCCAAGGGTAATGCGGACGTTCTGCCTCCCCATCGGTCCTATGACTGCGCTATAGATTTAGTTCCCGGGGCCACTTTACCTAAGGGGAGATTATATGCCCTCTCCGGGCCAGAAACCACGGCTATGGATAATTATATCCAGGAAAGCCTGAAAAAAGGCTTCATTAGGCCTTCGAAATCTCCTTTGAGTGCAGGATTCTTTTTTGTTGAGAAAAAAGATGGGTCGCTCAGACCATGTATTGATTTTCGGGCTCTGAATAAAATTTCTGTTAAAAACACCTACCCTTTGCCTTTGATTTCAGTACTTTTTGATCAGTCACGCTCTGCCGTTATCTTCTCAAAAATCGATCTTAGAGGAGCTTACAATCTCATCCAAATAAGATCTGGGGATGAGTGGAAGACGGCTTTCAGCACACAGTCGGGTCATTATGAATACCTGGTGATGCCCTTTGGGCTGTCAAATGCTCCTGCGGTATTTCAAGACCTCATCAATGATGTTCTCCGTGACTTTCTTGGAATGTTCGTTGTCGTTTATTTAGACGACATTTTGATTTATTCTGAGTCTATGGAACAACATATTACCCATGTGCGTCTGGTTCTTCAAAAACTACGGGAGAATCATTTATACGCAAAACTAGAGAAATTTGATTTTCACATCACGGAAGTGTCCTTCTTGGGGTATATTATTTCTCCCCAGGGATTTTTCATGGAACCGAAAAAACTCCAGGCCATCCTTAATTGGGCGCAACCCACAAATTTAAAAGCAATTCAGCGCTTTTTAGGGTTTGCAAACTATTATAGGCGGTTCATTCATACCTTTTCTGATTTGGTCGCTCCTATAGTAGCATTGACTAAAAAAGGACCGGACCCTTCCAATTGGTCGCCTGCAGCCGAGTCTGCCTTTCGGGCCTTAAAGCAGGCCTTTGTCTCGGCTCCTGTTCTCAGGCACCCTAACCCGGAGCTCCCCTTTGTAGTCGAGGTAGATGCCTCAGAGTTTGGAGTGGGGGCTATCCTATCTCAGGAAGATCCGGAGTCTCAGGAATTACACCCTTGTGCCTTCATGTCCAGGAAATTCTCCTCCGCAGAATCCAACTATGACGTTGGTAATCGAGAATTGCTGGCAGTTAAATGGGCTTTCGAGGAGTGGAGGCATTGGCTGGAGGGAGCTAGGCATACTATTACAGTGTTTACTGACCATAAGAACCTGCAGTATATTGAGTCAGCTAAACGGCTTAATGCTCGGCAGGCACGTTGGGCATTGTTTTTTACTCGTTTCAGGTTTATTATCACCTTCAGGCCCGGTTCCAAAAATACTAAAGCTGATGCCCTGTCACGTTGTTTTCTTCCGGTTCACAATAACCATCCTGCTACTACCCCCATAGTTCCATCATCTGTCATCCGGGCAGGCCTCACACAGGATTTATTTACTCAGTTAGTCCAGCTTCAACAGCAGGCTCCTAAACCGACTCCTGCTGATCGTCTCTTTGTCCCTGAATTTCTGAGAGGCACTGTTTTAGCTGAGTTCCATGACAACAAAGTCTCTGGTCATCCAGGTATCACTAAGACCTTGGAGTTAGTCTCTCGTTCGGTGTGGTGGCCTAGTCTTTCTAAAGATGTAAGGGAATTTGTCCATTCCTGTCAGGTTTGTGCACGGCATAAGGTTCCTCGTTCATTGCCGATCGGGCAACTCGTACCTTTAGCCGTTCCTCTCAGGCCATGGTCACATATATCCATGGATTTCGTGGTGGACCTTCCTCTTTCAGCCGGATTTCGAGTCATTTGGGTGGTAGTAGATCGTTTTAGTAAGATGGCTCATTTCATTGCTCTTTCCCGATTACCCTCTGCTCAAGGATTGGCAGTCTTGTTTCTCCGTCATGTGTTCAGGCTCCATGGGTTGCCCAGGGATATTGTCTCTGATCGGGGTCCGCAATTTATTGCTCGTTTTCTGGAAACGTTTTTGTGCCTCATTAAATATGAAACTCTCTTTAACATCTGGGTACCATCCACAATCTAACGGACAAACCGAACGAGTTAACCAGTCATTAAAACAGTTTTTACGGTTGTATTTGGCCAAACTCCAGAATGATTGGTCTGAATTTCTTCCGTTAGCCGAATTTGCTTATAATAACTCTTGTCATTCTTCCATCAAGGAGTCCCCATTCTTTTCAGTCTTTGGCTTTCATCCTAGAGCCAACTCTTTTTTTCCTCATTCTCCAGTCTCCTCGTTGACCTTAACCTCCCATCTCAGAACAATTTGGAGAAAGGTGCACCTTGCCTTGAGAAAAGCTGCCTTCCGAGAAAAGAAATTTTCTGATAGGCTCCGACGTCCTTGCACTTTTAAGGTGGGAGATAAGGTATGGTTGTCAACTCGCAACATCAAGCTCCGACAACCTTCGGCTAGATTGAGACCCAAATTTATTGGACCATTCCTTATCATTAAGAAGGTCAACCCAGTTGCTTTTCGGCTACGCTTGCCGAGATCTCTCAAAATTGGCAATACTTTTCACTGTTCTCTTTTGAAACAGTACTTTTCTTCCAGGAGATTTCCTCGGAGGACTTCCCAGGGTAGATCTCCGGTGGATGTTCAGGGGCAACAAGAGTTCTTGGTGGAGAAGGTTTTAGATTCTAAGCTTTCTCGGGGTCGGCTCTATTTTTTGGTCCACTGGAAAGGTTATGGCCCTGAAGAAAGATCTTGGTTGTTGGATAAAGATTTACATGCTCCCAAGCTGAAGAGGATTTTTTTTCAGGAGTTTCCTCAGAAACCTGGCTCTAGGGGTTCTTTAACCCCTCCTCAAGGGGGGGGGGGGGTACTGTTAGGCGCGGCGGTCTTCGGCCGTGCCCTGACTGAGCAGCGGTCACGGCCGCCGCGCCTCTCTCCTTCCCTGTCCCCCGCACGGCGCCTAGCAACGCCAGGACGCCGTGCGCACGATAGCCGCCGGGTCCCTGGCAACGCAGGACGCCGTGCGTGCAGGGCCGCCGGGTGCATAGCAACGGGGACGCCACAGGTGGACCGCGTTCCCCGTTGCTAAGAATAGTTAATTAGGTTGCTCGTGCAGCAGGGCAGCTGCACGGCAACTAGTAATTAGGGTCTGGGGGCTGGTCCTGCTGGCCCTCCTGTTATTGGCCAGCAGGGCCTTTTTATGTGAGCCAGCACACTGCAGCCCCGCCGGTGATAGCTTCTTGTATGCTGTTCCTGCCTTGCAGAACTCTGTTCCTGTCAGCCGTGTTTGGTGGATCTTGCTCCCTGCCCTTTGGTACTTTGGAGGTCCGAAGCCGGTCCTGGGAATCCTTCTAGTCCTTGCGAACCTGTCTGTCATCTGGGGTTCTCGCCCGGTTTCGTGAGTAGCGGCTTCTGCCGCGTGTTGCGGCCTATGCCGCTTAGTGTTTACTTTACTGTGAATTGGTGCATTTGCGGAGGTTTACGCTTTCACTGTCCTCCCCGGAACTCGGCGGTGCCGTGTAGGGGAGTGGACAGTGGTTTCTTTGTAGTTCTTTTCCTTTGGCGGCGTGCCGCACATACATTTAGTTTTTAGGTAGTTTATAGCCCCTAGCGTGGTTGTTTCAGTTAGAGGTCCCCTTGTTATTACCCTGTCTCAGTTTACGCCTTGTCTCTCATTAAGACCTGAGGGGGCATCGGAGTTGAGCAGACCTAATCCGCCCTTCAAACGCGGCTGCCATGGGCCCAAGAAACGATAGTCGTTCAGGCGTGAATTGATAACACGGGTAAGACAACGGAGGTAGGGTGCTAGGGGCTATTTCCTTCCCATTTCCCAATCCCAGCATTCCGTCTTGGTGCTCAGGACTCACTACATAAGATCTCCCCTGTCCTGAGCATCAGGACCGTAACAACGTGAAGCCAAGGGATGAGTCTGTGCCCCGACGCTTACGCCTGTGTCTAATGCGCTTGCTGGAAACCCTATGCATACTTCTACCCTCGCTAGAGGAGCGGGACTGAGTACTTGATCCCAACCTGCTACGGGGGGTAACCGCACTCCCACGGGGACCAGTCAGGGTCTGATGAAGACTCACCCGCACGAGAAGCAACTCCGTCCGTCCCTGCTCCCTCCGGATGACTTGCTGAGGCACCAGCCAACTCCATTCCAGTCCCGACGTCCACGGCTGGGGAGACAAAAGAGACACTGTTCCCGTGGACCCCCACCGGTCACGCAGCCGCCGCGAGCGGGGCTGGCGGGCCGGCCGTTCCGCCAGAGGACAGGATCTGTGTAAGCGTCTGTGCGATGCTATCAGCCAAAGAAGCGGTGGCCGGCCCCTGTCCCCCGGGTACGGAGGATAACAAGGGGGCCACCACTGACACGACTGCGGCACAAATGGCGGACAAGACGGTGGCGATCACCAAAGGTGCAGACGCCGTCGCGCTAAGCTCAGACACGGCACGCGAGTCCCGCGCCCCACGGGAGGTTCACAAACCACCCGTAGGGAGCAAGAACCCAGGCCCGGCGCTACCCGCTCAGCAAAGGGATGCAAAGCAGGTAGGCGCCAGGCAGGAGAGGCGCTCTGCCTGCTTTGCATCCCGGTGCTGCGCCTGCGACCTTGCTGCTGCCGGCTGCTGTGCCTGTCACACCGATTGACAGGCAGTAGCACCGGCAGCTAGAAGCTTCCTCCATCGGCGGATCCAGATAGGGGCGGAAAGGGCGTCCCGTTATCAGTACTGTACTTCCGCCTGGCACCCGCGACGATCATCTGCGCAGCAACAGCCAGGCAGGACTGACACAGGCCGTCGCCACTGCTGAGAGCCTGAGAGCACGTTGCAGTGCAGGGGGCCGGGGCAAGGCAAGCCAAGCCAAGCAGTGTGTCACACAGTGTTCTCCGCGCCCGGCTCCCCTCCCCTAGCCGGTGTGCTGAGCCCTGAGTGAGACCGATCCTGCTGTCACTGGTAAGTGACTGACTCCTCGGTGCCACAGCCGCGGCATTACAATGAGTCAGACTTACTGATTTTATGCCGGCCGCCACTGCGCTGCCAGTTCCGACCAGGACAGATAGAATAAGCAAGCAGCTGCTGTATATGCCGCATTCCAGCCGGAGCAGAGGGGGAGGAGAATGTGCCCTCATCCTTCCTCCTCCTCCCCTTATTTCATTATCTCGACTCCAGCCTGGCTCTTCGTATCTGACTGGACTGTCCTTGTTGCTGGCACCGGGGATCAGATGTGACCAACCCCAGCGCTAGCATCCCTGCCCAGCTCTTCCTGCCTTGTCCTCTGTAAGTGTGCACACACCACCTCCTTGGCATGCTTCCGCCTCGCTGCCACCACTAGCGCCGACTGTGCTTCTGTTCTTGCGTCTCGGGGCTCACTTTTCTCACAGTGACTTTCAAGTGAGTCTCCCCACATGTGTATTTAAATACATAAATGAACATGCTGACAAATCACCAACGTTTCAAGGCCCTAACAGTCCCGTTTTCAAGGTGCAAGGTGAATCCATTTTGTTTATTCTGTAACATGTTCACCTTAAAAAAATCGGGGCTTTAAAGCCTTGAGTTGATTTGTCAGCATGTTCACATTCAATATATGTTTACTCAGAAGACTGGAGTGCTGCTGTTCTTTGCTGTGGTCAGAAGACTGGAGTGCTGCTGTTCTTTGCTGTGGTCAGAAGACTGGAGTGCTGCTGTTCTTTGCTGTGGTCAGAAGACTGGAGTGCTGCTGTTCTTTGCTGTGGTCAGAAGACTGGAGTCAGTGATCGCAAAATACGCGCTATAGCGCATTTTTACGCGCTACAGGCAGTGAGGGACTCGGTTTTTAAAAATGAGCGGGTCCCGCAGGACGCGCTGTCGCTCACTGCCTTGTGCGCCTCAACCAATAAGGTTCCTCATTGCCTGTCTCTGCATCCAATCGCTGCCGGCAGTGTCTCCTCTTCCAATCGCCGCCGACAGCGTCTCCCCAGCCAAGCCCGCCTTAGGCATCCCTCCTCCCTGCCCGCGAGCGTACCGCTCCAGAGACTGCACAACAGGACTTGATTTGATTCCTGCTGGTCCTTGCTGGGAATATGGCAGAGACGCTGCAGCGGGCTAGGATCTCTGCCTCCGGAACTTACTGGCAGCCGGGAACATCGCGGTGACAGAGGTACAGCAGACCCATGAGGGGCAGGGAGACTGTGCTCACTTGTGAGCAGCAAGCCCACCTCATCCAGTACACGGCGTCTCTGGCTGCATGTATTTGTGCTTGTAAGGAGCTAACAGAGGGAGGGAGTAGGCGGGTAACAATGCAAATGGTGGGGTTGGGGCAGTGCCCATCATACACTCCGCTCATACCCCCACTCTGCCCAATATACACCCCCCCCAGTACCCCCATAGTGGACAACATATATCTACCCTCCATACCCGCAGTGTCCAACATATGCATCACCCATACCCACACAGTGCCCAGCATACACACCCCACAGTGCCCATAACACCCTCTATACCCACACAGTACTCCTTACACACCCTTCAATGCCCACACAGTGCCCATAATACCCTCCATTCCCACACAGTGCTCATTATAGACCCTTCATACCCACACCGTGCACAGCATATGTACATCCCCCACCCACCAGTGCCAATAATAGCATCCATACCCACACCGTGCACAGCATACACACCCCTCAGTGCATCTAATACCCTCCATACACAAATGGTACACCCCCACAGTGGCTATAACACCCTCCATATCTACACAGTGCTTATTATACACCCTTCATGCCCACACACTGACCAGCATACACACCCCACAGGGGAACAGTACTAAATCCCGCTGGACGGGATCCCGGCGGTCGAAATACTGACGCCGGAATCCCGACCACACAATCCCGTCAGGGGTGACGAGCGGAACGCAGCCCCTTGCGGGCTCGCTGCGCTCGCCACACTGTGGGCACGGTGCCTCGCTACGCTCGGCACACAAATTTATTCTCCCTCTATGGGTGTTGTGGACACCCACGGAGGGAGAATATATCGGGATTGTGCCGGTCGGGATTCCGGCGACGGTATTTCGACCGCCAGGATTCCGTCCGGCGGGATCTTGACCGCATCCCCCCCACAGTGGTCATAACACCCTCCATACCCACACAGTGCTCATTATACACCCTTCATGCCCACACCATGCACCGCTTGTGTACACCCCCCACAGTGCCCAGCATACACACCCCAGAGTTCCCATAACATCCTCCATACCTACACAGTGCTCATTATACACCCTTCATACCCACACAGTGCCCAACATATACACACACACACACACACACACACACACACACACACACACACACACACACACACCTCCTCAGTGCCCATAGCACCATCCAACATCCCAACTGCTATCCACCCTTATCCCCCTCCCTACCCCCATCACTGCCCCTAGTATTGCCTGCCCCAACCCCCTCCTTTCCCCCAGTATTGCCCAAATTTCTATCTACCCTTCCCCCTCTATACCCTCAGCACTGCCTGCCCCTAACCACTTTCTTGCCTGCCCTCACCCCCATAATATGTGATGGGACCCAGAAGTAGTGGCGTAGGACCCAAATTTCTTAAAGTGAGGGGTCCCTGGGACCCCAAATTTTTTTTGCTCGCCGCGATCACTGTGGAGTGCTGCTGTTCTTTGCTGTGGTCAGAAGACTGGAGTGCTGCTGTTCTTTGCTGTGGTCAGAAGACTGGAGTGCTGCTGTTCTTTGCTGTGGTCAGAAGACTGGAGTGCTGCTGTTCTTTGCTGTGGTCAGAAGACTGGAGTGCTGCTGTTCTTTGCTGTGGTCAGAAGACTGGAGTGCTGCTGTTCTTTGCTGTGGTCAGAAGACTGGAGTGCTGCTGTTCTTTGCTGTGGTCAGAAGACTGGAGTGCTGCTGTTCTTTGCTGTGGATATGCTTATTTGGGATCCGGCCATGTGATCAGCGATAGGGATCCCGGTGGTCACCATGCAGACTCCGGGATCCCGAGCGATCACAAGCCCTACAGCCGGCATGCCGACTAACAGGGACCATTCCCACTCGTGGGTATCCACAACACCCATAGAGTGATAATAGAACATGTGGCGAGCGCAGCGAGCCTGCAAAGGGCTTTGTTGTGCTATCCACCCCCCACCCGGCTTGCATTCTGCGGTCGGGATCCTGCGGTCAGTATGCTGACCGCCGGGATCTCCACCGCCGCTTACCCAGTCCCAACCTGCTTATTTTTACAAAAGGCACTCATGCACTGAATATTTAACAATCAGAGTGCCACTCTATTCCAAAATATTATATATATACTGTATGAACAGCCATAACTCCTGGCCAAAACCTGCACAGGTGTGACTGCCAGCCTAGGTGGAGGAAGAGGAGGGTGGGCATGCACACTGTTTTAGTCAACAAGGACAAAGATGTGCTGCTGCTGCCTCCTTCCATTATTTCTGCATTTCTGTTGAGAGGCAGTACATGCGCAGTGAACACTGGGGAGAGCCGCTATGGATTAGTAAAACCTTAATTCATAGCGGCATACCTCCCAACTGTCCCGATTTTCGCGGGACAGTCCCGTTTTTTGGGGACTGTCCTGCTGTCCCACCCGCGGGCCGCAGTGTCCTGCGGAGGGGGGGGGGGGGGCAGTTGGGAGTCTCTGTGTCTCGCTGCCCTGCTTAGCAGAGCAGCGGTGAATAGACGCTGTGCGCATGCGCACAGCGTCTATTCAGAGGAGTCAGAGGGAGAGGGAGCATGCCAGCGGCTCACAGAGCGCTGGGCATGCCCCCCTCAGTGACGAAAACGGGGGCAGGTCCTCCCGCAGGTCCTCCCATGAAGCCACGCCCCATTTCATAGGTCACGCCCCCTTTTCGGGAGCGCGCGCGGCGGTCCCGCTCAACAAGTAAACAAAGTTGGGAGGTATGTAGCGGCGATGTGAATGCCGGAAAATTACTGCACGGTACACCCCCAAAAATATCTCAATACAAATGTGGTAAATAGTACATCCCTCCCTCTGTGTTCAGATGCTGCATGTTAATACTGCATTAGTGTCTTAAAACTGTACAATATCCTAGAGCACATAAAGGGGCATGTGAAAGGTGGGTGATGCACACAAGGGGCATGAGGAGGCTCTGGCACATAAAGGGGCATACGGAGGAGAGGTAATGCATATAAAGGACATGGAGGTTCTCCTGTGTAGGAGGTTAGATTTAGGCATCAGAAGGGGGGTTAGGGTTCAGGGACGGGAAAGGTATGGTTAGGTACCGGGGAGAGGGCGATAGGGTGATGCACTTACAAGGGGAGGTTAGGGTTAGGCACCAGTCGGGGAGGGTTAGGTTTAAGCATCACTGGGGAGGGTTATGATGTGTATAAGTGGCGCTACTACAGGGTCTATTATGTGTATAAACAGCACTTCTATGTGCGGAGTAATGCGAATAAGATTGTGCTACTGTGTGGCGTAATTTGAAATGGGAGTACTATTGTGTGGCACCGCCCCTTCCTTGTGAGACCACACCCCTTTTTTGCCGCACGCTGTCCTTTTGTAAACTATGGGAGGGCTCAAATTTATAGTTTGCAGGGGGGCGCCGAACACCCTAGCACCGGCCCTACAAGGACCCAGACGATCCCTCGCTGTCGGGTATAACGGCATCGCTGTCCTGCTGCAATGAGTACTGCCTGACCCGCATGCGCCGCGACCTCCCCCTATCTTGAGCATTGGTCTCAGGATAATATACCCAAGTGCGGTCACTACTAGAAAGATGCAGCGCATCGTCCGACAGAGGGCTGTCCGCAGCAGCAGCCGAATTATCAGTACGGACGCGGCGAGGGACAGACAACCCGTTACTCGCCTGTGCATGCTGCGGCCGGGCCCCTAGCCTAGGACCGGCCGGGGCCGCAAGGCCATGTCTGGCGGCGTCACTATACGATGCGCGTGTAACCCCAGATGAAGGCGGAGCAACGGGTCCAACCACGGCAGGCGAGGCCTGGTGGCCCCTCCCACTGCGGACGCGGAGCGTCCCTGAGCAACAGCCCCTGAATGGCCCGCCGGCGGCACCGGCCCATCAGCTGCGGCAGAGTGGGCACATCGCGCCGCCCCGCTGTGGGTGCGCGCCACCCGTCCCTGAGCTGGGACATTATGATCCCCACCGGGCCCAGCAAGAGGAGGCCTCCTTGGGGCTCCCCCCGTGCGGACCCGAGATATGGCAGCGCGCGCTGCACAGACCCACCGCGTCCGGCAGCCGCGCGACCCCCCACCCGCCCAGAGGAGAGGGGGAGTGGGTCATGGAGGCCGCCCCCACTGTTATGGACTAAATCTAATGCAGCAAGCGCGCGCTGCCCAGACCCACCGCGTCCGGCAGCCGCGCGACCCCCCGCCCGCCCAGTGAGAGGGGGAGATGGTCATGGAGGCCGCCCCCACCATGACGAGGTAAATCCCATGCCGCACGCGCATGCTGGCTGGACTCACCGCGTCCGGCAGCCGCGCGACCCCCCGCCCGCCCGTAGGAGGTTAAACCATGGGGCTGATGGTGGAAGGGGGCCGCCGGGCAGCAGGGCGGGAGCGCCGATCCATCAGTGCAGGACCAGCGCGCCCGCCAGCCGCCCCGACATCATCGGCAAGACTCTGCAGCGGCGGGTGCAAGGACGGCACAACCTCGTCCCTTGCAGGCCGCCTAAGCTGCCCACGGACCCCCCGCTCTTCATCCACCGCCGCAGCTAGCAGCGGGGACGGAGACGGAGAACGCAGTCGAAGGGAGAACGGGCGTGTGGCCAAGCCCGGCCGCGAATGCCCGGCGTCTCCCACACCCCAGGAGCAGCAGGCCTGCCCCAGCTCGGCCGGACCGCAGCAGAGTCCTGTAGCCGAGCAGGGAGGCCCGCGCTGCATCTGGGCAGGAGGACATAGCATAATGATTAAGGAAGAAAAATTGGGGTGGCGGGAAGTGGAGAAAGATGAACGAAAAAGGCAGAACAGGGGTAGGGAAAAGAAATATAGAGATTATACAGCTAAGGAGAGGCAGGAGAAAGAGGACAGAGTAGAAAAGTTAAAAAGGAATATAATAATCAAAGAAAAACCAAACCAACAAGATTCCCTAGCGCTTGTATAATCAACTATCCTGCTCGTTTTATCATATATATTATAAATAAAAATTATTAATACTCAGCTGCTCCCAAATGGTACTTACTGAAATACCAGCATTAAATAGATATCTTGAGAATAAAATGATCCCCAGAGGATTACGAGTGTTCAAATCTTGCTCGTTTAAAGACGATCCTGAATTATTAGATCAATGGAACAATATATTGGATACTTGTTCGTTTGCACTGATTAAACTCTTGATTAAATTCAGAGAAGAAAAGGTTAATAAAACATCTAAGGAAATTGAGAAAGTACAAGAACAATTGAGACATTTTGAACATAAGAAAGAATTTAAGGAGAAAGATATTTTGCTTAATAATAGAATTAATGAGTTTGAACAGTCGCTCTTAGTGAACAAAAAGAAAAAGTTCGAAAGAGATAATAGAGATTATACAAATGATCAGGTAAGAACATATAATCGTAATAATAATAAACATATGAACAACACTAATTATTTTATTAAATATAAAAATACAGAACGGCCCAATGAAAATAGGAGTGATGATTCTTCATTCGGAAGAAACCCACGCCAAACTATGAGAGGAGAAAGAAGGTACACCAGCCCTAAGAGAAGAGAAAGCCCTTATCATGCTAGGATAAGTGCCAACAAAAGTAGTTATCAGGACACTCATTCTCCTAAAGGAAGGAGGGACTCATATGAACAATCAGGAGCCAGGCCCAAGCAGGATACACAAAGACCAATTAGGAACACAGCTGAGACTAGAACAGCAAATAGATTAGACAAATATCGGTACCAGCAACATCATTTTTTAGGGGAGAATCAGAGCAGAGAGCGATCCAACAGATTCGAGGTACTATACCCAAATTCACCAAAAAGAGTAAGATCAGAAGAATCAGAGGTTGTAGAGGAGGAACTAGGACACAATACAAAAAATCTAAAGCTAAAATAAGACACAGAGGTATTTATAACCTTTCTAAAAAAATATTGACTGAACATGAGAAGGCAGTTTTGGCTAAAGGCCTTAAATTTGCACCTGCAAAAAATCCAGACATCTTTGATCTGTTTGTTTCACTTAATAAGTTTACTAGAGACCTATGTCGAAAGAGGTATTTCGCTAATAGGTCTCTCAAACAACGTAGAATAGAAGGGACTCCAATTATTTTGAATATAGAGGATCTTAATGGTATTGAGATATTGTCCTCATTAGAGAGAGAAAACAATGATGACTATTTGAGATCTATGTCAGAAGAGTGTAGACTCTATGATATCTCAAATACGAGGACAAAGATAGACACTAATACTATGTTTAAAAAGAAATCGGAGTTCAATCCGTTTCAACATAGGAGTGCTTATATTGAAGCTTTTTATTCTTCAACTTTAGGTGATTTACGTAAACTTTGTGAGAAAAATAATAAGTCTTTCAAAAGAGATAATTTAAATGGTAACGAACGTAGAGCATTAAAGGCTCTTAAAAAAGATAACTCAATTATTATCAAAAATGCGGATAAGGGTGGAGGGTTGGTGGTACAAGACAAGGTGGTCTATTTAGAAGAAGCTAATAGACAATTAAGTGATCAGAAATTTTATAGAAAACTTGCCGACAACCCTACTACCCTTTTCCTACATGAATACAAATCTATGTTGACAGAGGCACTGGCAGTGGGGACAATATCAAAGGAAGAATTTCTATTTTTGTTTGATCCTTACCCTATAGTTCCCACATATTATCACCTTCCTAAAATTCACAAATCTTTAGTTTCACCACCTGGTCGTCCCATAATTTCTGGTGTGGGGTCCCTCACTTCTAGTCTTTCTTTTTTCGTGGATTCATATTTACAACCACATGTTAGTAAATTGAAATCCCATATTAGGGATACTACCCATTTTTTAAATTTAATCAACAACATAGAATGGCGACAATCATATGTACTCCTCACTTGTGATGTTGAATCGCTTTACACCAACATACCCCATGAACAAGGAGTTGAGTCTTGTCGCCATTTTTTGGAGTCTGAGGATAATTTGACAACAGACCGCTGTGAGTTTATTTTGAAATCCATGAAATTTATTTTAGCGCACAACTATTTTTTATTCAATTCACAGTTTTTCCTTCAAGTGCACGGTACTGCCATGGGCACCAGGTTTGCCCCCAGTTTTGCCAATTTATATATGGGCCTCTTCGAGGAAAAATATATCTGGGAGGGGCCATATATGGCGAACCTGGTGTTCTATGGTAGGTACATAGATGATTTATTTATTATTTGGGATGGGTCTGATTTAGTTCCTTCTTTTCTCTCTTATCTTAATTCTAACACTTTTGGTCTTAAGTTCGGTCATACTTGTCACTCTACACACATTAACTTCCTTGATATTGCCCTCACTGTCAGTGGCGATACACTTGCCACACGTACATATAGAAAAGAGGTCGATTGTGGCAATTATTTGAATTATAAAAGTTGTCATCATTTAAAATGGAAGAACAATATACCTAAAGGTCAATACCTCAGATTTTAACGTAATTGTTCAGATGAAAAGGAGTTTGTTGAACAAGCAAAGGTTTTGACAGAAGCGTTTCGCGACCAGGGTTATCCAGATACATAGTTAAGCAAATCATTGAAAGAAGCAGAACAAAGAGATAGAAGATCTCTCCTCTCTCAGTCTAAATCTAGGTGCTTTAAAGAAGGTTCACACAGAGGTAATGAAATACTTCCATTTGTTAGTAAATTTAATATCTGTGCAGACGAGATAAAGAAAATTCTCTATAAGAACTTTGAAATACTGAAGTTAAATAAAATATTGAAACCTTGCCTTGGTGATAATCCGAGAGTAGTATTTCAAAAAGCTAAGAATTTGAGGAATCATTTGTCACCCAGTTTCTTTCAAGATATACAGAAGTCAGATGAACCATTAAATAAAATCACTTGGCTCTCTACATATATAGGTTGTTTTGTTTCAGATGTGGTAAAACCAGATGCATAACATGTAATTTCATTCTTCATAGAAGTATTTCTTTTCAATCCACTACAACCGGACAAAATTTCAAAATAGAATCATACATGAATTGTCAGAAAACATATGTTATTTATCTTTTAAGTTGTGAGTGTGGTATGCAATACGTAGGCAGGACCACACGCAGCCTTAACATAAGATTTCTTGAGCACAGAAGAAATGTTCTCAATAAAAATAACAGTCACAGTGTATCAAGACATGTTTTGCAAAATCATGATGGGAATATGAATGTAATAAAGGTACAAGGTATTGAATATATAGCTCCTACCCCGAGAGGTGGAGATAGATAAAGCCGCCTTTGTACCAGAGAGGCATTTTGGATCTTTACTCTAGATACACTGGTTCCTGATGGTCTTAACGAAAACATTGAATTAAATAATATAAGATAAAAGAGCTCCAAACAAGAAACATCATCTTTAGAATTTTATGTTTTATATTTATTTTTATTTTTATTTTTCCTTTAATTGAATTAATAATAATCTGGGTTCTAAAGCTAAGATATAGGTATGTCAATTAGTTATTAAATTTATATTCATTATTGGGTATAACAACTAATTAATGAGAAGTGCAAAATTAGATGGAGAGGATAAGGCACTATGCTATATACTGACAGTACATTAAATGAATTTATTGTTACAAATGTTTTTATTTTATTTTTTATTTATATTAACGCATTATGTATATAATTTGCTGCATGCCGCTAATTGTTATGTGCGGCATATTATAGAATTTATCATTCAGCAAATTACAAAATTATATGATGTATCCTGCTGGGATTCAAACCTGGGTCTCATAGCATGCTAGTTCTACACTCTTACCATTATGCTATGAGTGCAGAAGGTAACCCCATGTGCTTTTATTAGAATTGTTTATTTAAACTGTTTATTAAAACTATATAAAATTATTTATATTTGTTCAGTTTGAATTAAACAAATTACAGTTTGCTCTTGATATTTAATATGAAGGTCACTATTCTGCTCGTTGTGGTTTTTATTAAGTGAATTTTTTAAAGACAGACATATGAATCTTATGTGCATTTGTACTACAGCTGACACCACAGGTGTTTGGAATAATCAATTGGTTCTGATTGGTCCGTTTGGGTTTAAAAGAACAGCCAGGTTTGGCAACTACTACATCCTCTGACAAAACCGCCGTGGGATAAGGGCGGAGAAACGCGTAAGGGGTTCAATTAAACCCATCCAAAGGTGTCTCCACGGCCTTTACAAAAAGGACAGCCGATTACGGACAGCACACAGCCACTACTGCTACGTGAGTTCACTGCAGAGATCTCGCGGCGAGTGCGAGAAATATAAGTCCGGTAAGACTGACCCGTTGATTTACACCGCAAACAACTGGACACTGTCAGCTTTGTTTGAACTGAGGTGTAGCATAGCGCCTGACATCACTGCTACGGCGCCCTCCCTCAGCTCATTTACACAGCGATCACATAACGTTAACAACGGAGGAGTCACTGCATGTTGGTTTGCTTGCCACTAAAATCCTCACGCTGCAGATTGACTGACAACAAAAGATCTAAGGAGACAAGTGTAAACGGGACACTCACTGTCCATTAAAAACCTTATGGTTTATATAAGCACCTTATATCCCTAAATCTAAAGAATATTGCAACTAAGGGCTTTGGTGCGGCTGGATACAATTGGAGACAATTATGAGAGAAACAATTATATAGCTATAAGTGTTATATGTCTGTCACATTGAATTGTTTTTAGAATATTGTATAATAAAACATTTTTATTTTAATACTATAGCGCTTCCTGATATATTTATATCCTTTTTGTAGGAATATAATAATTACTAACAAAGCAGGAGTAATTTACAGTCCACGGAAAAAACTGGAAAGAGGCAGGATGTCCTAGGTCTGAAGACTATATGTATGTCAGACCAGCCCCTATACAGAATCCAGCCAATCACAATCCGGGCAGTTTTCCTTACGTTCCTCCCACAAAAACTGAAACCCCTTCCATGCCAGGGTGATGCATTAAGAGGCGTGCAGCAAGCCCTTCCGGTGAGTTTATGCTGTTTCGGCCACATTACATGACCTACGCAGTCTTTTGTTCAGTGATCACTAAATGTCCTAAACATACTCCATATGTAACATACCAGGGGCTCCCAGAATTACACTGCAATAGAGGCAGGAAAGAACCAGCTTCTCAGCTCCCACCTTCCCATTAACGTGCTGGGAGTTATATTGTCTGCTCAGTGTGCCCAGTAGCGGATCTTGCCACGGGCAAGCAGGACTTTTGCCCGGGGCGCCGCCTTCCGGAGGGCGCCGCACCATGGCAAGATCCGCTGCCTGCTGTGTCCCCCGCTGTGAAGGGAACTAGACGCTACGCGTCTAGTTTCCCTTCGTGGAGAGGACCTTTGCTGTGCGGTGCGCGATGACGTCATCGCGCACCGCACAGCATTGTGGGACTGACAGACGCTAGGGATCATAATTGACCTCTAGTGTCTGTCTATGCCAGATCTGAGGAGAGGAGTGGCGCCGGTGGAGGTCTGCAGCGGTCGGGAGCGGGGAATGTAAGTATTAATTTTTAAAAAAAAAATATTTTTCAGCGGCGCTACTCTACTGTACAATGGGCGTAACTGACCACGCCCCTGTATGAAGCCACGCCCCTATTTCCCGCCTGGGGTGCTAAAAAGGGCAAGAACCGGCCCTGAGTGTGCCCCCTCTTTTTAAACAGACCTTAAAGGATATACACTGTTGCATGATGGGGGTGTTACCAGATCAGGTTCTGGAGGCAGCCTGCAAGGAATCCCCGCCCAGCCACTACCACAGTACCAGGAACACAGCTTGGGTGTGTACGGGATGGAGAGGTGGGCTGGAAACAGGCAATACCAATGCACATCCACCCCCTCTACCTGTTAGGCCGGAATGACCAGGGACCCTATTTAACTGGGAGGCACCGGCATTCATCAATGGCACATTTGTCATACACGATGGCGCACACTAGACAGCGGGGTCCAAAGTATAATATATGGGAAAACCTGTGGATAAAACTATTTTGACATATAGGGGCACAAGCCAACTATGAAGAGGGGGTAACGAGGCCACCGCCCAGCACATCTGCCATCTAGTTGTTATGCACACCAGTGCCTGCAGGAAAGTACTGGTGTCAGAATTGTTATGCACTCCAGTGCCTGCAGGAATGTACTGGTGTTTGAACTGTTATGCAAAACAAATGGACTCACAGACAGACTGGGGAATATGACATAACGTACACAGAAGGTGATAGGGTAACAAAATACACACAAAGTGAACAGAGAAGCCCAGAGGCTAAGGAACTGGGTATCTCCCTTGTATTAGAAATGCTCAGATGGGAAAAGCAAGATGTTGTGTTTTAATACGTAGAGAACCCGAAATGCTGTTGCTAAGGGCAACAGCAAAACCTTAAAGGGTTACCAACGGGTGTGGCAGTAAACTCCTTGGTCAGAGATGGAATGATAGACACAAGGAGAGTCTCCACAATCCTAATTCTCACTTGCAGTGCACAGGTTCAGCTTACTGCCACTAAACTGACCCCTGACACCTAGCACAGTGAGACAGGATTAGACAGGCAAGTCTTAGAATACAGCCGCAAATTTGCTAAGTTCACAGAGTAGTAACAGAACCCCAGCAAGCTAAACGACTGACTCCAGTCTTACTGCTAGGTCTGAATTGGCAGAGTGTAATACCAAATCCCCAGGCCTATTTGCAGTAAGCAACAAACAAATACAAAGCTACACAGTACTGGTTAACTTTCAGGAACTGACTAACCAACAAAGATTCAGCAGCATCTGCTTACCCTGAGAAGAGGCCTTATAAAGCAGGTGCTGTCCACGCCCCACTCAGACCTCACAGACTGTGAGCACAAAAACCAGCACCGGATCCCCTGCCGTGCACAGAGCCTATAACCACTGCACAGCAAAAGACCCGAACCGGAGTATCAGCTGCACTCAGGTTACTCCGCTAGCACTTGTCTCCCGGTTGCCATGACGACGTGGCAGCACAGGGCAGGAGACCCTAACAGTACCCCCCCTCTGACGAGGGGTCAAAGAACCCCTACCACCGGGTTTATCGGGGAACTGCGAGAAGAAAGAGCGTATCAGTCTGGGGGCATGAAGATCACAACTGCGCACCCACGACCGCTCCTCCGGGCCATACCCCTTCCAGTGCACCAAAAATGACAGCCGACCCCGAACCACCTTGGAGTCAAGAATCCTTTCAACAACAAACTCCCTCTGGCCACGTATCAGAAGAGGGGAAGGTCTTCCACTGGAAGAAGGATTACTAATCGCCCGTTTTAAAAGGGAACAATGAAATGTTTTATTGATACCCAAAGAACGGGGCAGATCTAACTGAAATGCCACCGGATTGATAACCCTGGTGATCTTATAAGGGCCGATGAACCGGGGGCCTAACTTATGAGATGGCTGTCTCAACTTCAAATTCTTGGTAGACAACCAGACGAAGTCTCCTAATTTGAAGCTGCAGGGTCTTTTCCGCTTATCAAAAACCCTTTTGGTCACTAATGACACAGACACAAGGGCTTTCTTCACTTTCCGCCAAATACCTCTAAGGACCGAAACCACAGAGGAACCACCAGGCGTGGAGTCCAGGGGGTCAAAAGAATTGGCCTTAGGATGATGCCCATACACACAAAGGAAGGGAGAGATCCCTGTAGCAGAGTGAGCCGCGTTGTTATAGGCAAACTCCGCCATGGACAGATGAGCAACCCAGTCAGTCTGACACTTGGAGACATAACACCTGAGGAACTGCTCCAAGGACTGGTTCACCCTTTCAGTCTGCCCATTAGACTGCGGATGGTAGCCTGACGACAAGCTGACAGAAATCTGGAGATCGGAACAAAATGCCCTCCAGAATTTGGCCACAAACTGGGATCCGCGGTCAGAGACCACATCAAGTGGCAACCCGTGGAGACGCACAACATGCAGCATAAATAATTCAGACAGGCGTCTGGCCGATGGCAGCCCAACCAGTGGAACGAAGTGCGCCATCTTCGAAAACCTGTCAACGACAACCCAGATGGCTGTCATCCCCGAGGATTTGGGCAAGTCCACCACAAAATCCATTGAAATGTGGGTCCATGGCTTAGATGGGATAGAGAGTGGATGTAATGGGCCAACAGGAACCCCTCTAGGAGTCTTATTTCGGGCACAGATGTCACATGCCCGAACCCACTGATCCACATCCTTAGCCACCGAGGGCCACCACACCGCCCTAGATAGCAACTCCCGAGTTCTGGCAATACCCGGGTGACCTGCCGTCTTCTTGGCATGGAATTCCAGGAACACTCGCTGTCTTAACCCAGGAGGCACAAACAAAAGACCTACCGGAAGGTCTGGAGGAGCCTGCTCCTGTGCTCTAAGGACTAATGATAAGAGGTCCTGGGTAATGCCCACTTTAATACATGATGGGGAAACAATGGGCAACGGCTCCTCGGTGGTCTCCTGGATTGGAGCAAAACTCCGCGAGAGCGCATCAGCCTTGATGTTTTTTGACCCAGGGCGATATGTTATCAAAAAATTAAAGCGAGCAAAAAACAAAGCCCATCGTGCCTGCCTGGCATTGAGACGCTTCGCTGACTCTAAATATGCCAGATTCTTATGGTCAGTGAGAATTGAGACCACAAACTTAGCCCCCTCAAGCCAGTGTCTCCACTCCTCGAGTGCATCCTTAATAGCCAACAATTCCCGGTTACCCACGTCATAATTCATCTCGGCAGGCGAAAATTTACGGGAAAAGTAAGCACAGGGATGAAGGCGATTATCAGACACTCCCATCTGAGAAAGCACTGCCCCAATACCCATCTCAGAGGCATCCACCTCCACCACAAAAGGACGCTCTGGATCTGGGTGTCGCAGCACCTTGGCCGAAACAAATGCCCTTTTGAGACGGGCAAAAGCCGCTTTAGCCTCACAAGACCAGTGAGCAACATCCGCCCCTTTCTTAGTGAGTGCCACCAAGGGCGCCACTATAGACGAAAATCCAGCGATAAATCGTCTATAAAAATTCGCAAAGCCCAGGAAACGCTGAAGCGCCTTCAAACTAGTGGGCTGCACCCAATCCAGGACTGCCTGTACCTTGGAACCCTCCATTTGGAAACCTTCTGGGGAGATAATATATCCTAGAAATGCGATTTGCTGAACTTCAAATTCGCACTTCTCCAGCTTTGCCCCAAGCCGGTGGTCTCTGAGTTTCTGGAGGACTAAGCGTACATGCTTCCGATGTTCCTCCAGGGAATGGGAGAAGATTAGGATGTCATCTAAGTATACAACTAAGAATCTATCCAAATATTCCCTGAGCACATCATTCATGAAATCCTGGAAGACTGCCGGGGCATTACAGAGCCCAAAAGGCATCACCAAATATTCATAATGCCCTGAGTGGGTATTAAAGGCAGTCTTCCATTCATCCCCCTCTCTTATTCGGATTAGATTGTACGCACCGCGTAGGTCAATCTTAGAAAAAATGGTGGCAGTACGAAGCTGGTCAAACAAGACCGAAATGAGAGGCAGTGGGTATGAGTTTTTAATCGTGATACGGTTCAATTCCCTGAAGTCGATGCAGGGTCGCAACGAACCGTCCTTTTTACCCACGAAGAAGAACCCCGACCCAACTGGAGACTGTGAAGGTCTGATAAATCCCTTAGCCAGGTTCTCCTGAATGTACTCTGCCATAGCCTGAGTCTCAGGACGTGACAGGGAGTACAACCTGCTCTTGGGAAGCTTAGCATTTGGCAACAAATCAATGGCACAGTCATAGGGGCGATGGGGAGGTAGTACCTCTGCAACTTTTTTGGAGAACACATCCGCAAAATCTGCATAACACCCTGGCAATCCTGGCAAACTTAGCTGCGAGAGCCTGACTGGAAGGCTCAAGCAACTCCTGAAACAATCAGTACCCCAACTAAGAATCTCCCCAGAGACCCAGTCAAATTGAGGATTGTGGGCCCTTAACCAGGGTAACCCCAACACCAATGGGGCAAAAGTACAGACAGTCACATAAAAGGACAAATTTTCAGAGTGTGTGGCTCCAATAAACAAAGAAATCTGGCTAGTGCAAGAGGTAATTTTACCTTGGGATAATGGTTCCCCGTTTAACCCACAAATCTCAATTTCCGATGCCAAGGGTACTAAGGGAACAGAGTGTTTCAGGGCGAATTGGCGGTCCATAAAAACCCCGTCGGCCCCACTGTCCACAAAGGCCTCAGTCTTGACAGTTTAACCGAGGATCTTCAAGGTCACCGGAATGATAAAAGTCTTCTTGGGAAATTCTGACTTCTGGCCTGACAGGATATTTCCCATCACCCTCAGGCCCTGAAGTTTTCCGGCTTTTCTGGGCATGATACTACCACATGACCTTTATTCCCACAGTACAAACACAACCCCTGCTGTCTCCTCCGCGTCTTCTCACGCGAGGAGAGGCGGGTAGCCCCAATCTGCATAGGCTCCTCGGAAAATTCCTCAGAGTCTGAGGTTCCCTTGGGAAGGAAGGAAATCTCAGTCTCCCTTTCAAGCCTACGCTCTCTCAGCCGTCTATCCACCCGGATGGATAACTGCATGAGCTGATCCAAGCTATCAGGCAAGGGATATTGTACCAGTTGGTCCTTTATCTGGTTAGAAAGACCTCTTCGGTACTGGTGTCTCAGGGCTGGGTCATTCCACTGGGTATCATGGGCCAACCTCTGAAACTCCGTACAGTAAACCTCAACTGGCCTTCGCCCTTGCTTAAGGATCGAAATCTGAGCCTCGGCTGAGGCCGTCTTGTCAGGGTCATCATACAACATGCCCAGTGCCGTAAAAAAAACATCAACACTTTTAAGCGACGGACAGTCAGGCTGCAACCCATATGCCCAGACCTGTGGGTCTCCTTGTAGCAAGGAAATCACTATGCCCACCCGCTGAATCTCCGACCCAGAAGACTGAGGCCTAAGCCGGAAGTATAGCTTGCAGCTCTCCTTGAAACAAAAGAACTGCGAGCGATCTCCAGAAAAACGATCCGGGAGATTTACTTTCGGCTCCTTAACCCCTGCAGGTGCTGCTGCTGCGGGAGCTCCGCCAGCAGCCTGGGAGGTGTGCATTTTAATGGACAAATCATTAAATTGTCGAGTCAGGACCTGCACCTGATCGACCACCTGTTGCAACGTATTTTGAGGGGTATGCTCCATATTCCCACAAAATTTCAACAGGAGTATTAGGCTGCTGAATATGTTATGCACACCAGTGCCTGCAGGAAAGTACTGGTGTCAGAATTGTTATGCACTCCAGTGCCTGCAGGAATGTACTGGTGTTTGAACTGTTATGCAAAACAAATGGACTCACAGACAGACTGGGGAATATGACATAACGTACACAGAAGGTGATAGGGTAACAAAATACACACAAAGTGAACAGAGAAGCCCAGAGGCTAAGGAACTGGGTATCTCCCTTGTATTAGAAATGCTCAGATGGGAAAAGCAAGATGTTGTGTTTTAATACGTAGAGAACCCGAAATGCTGTTGCTAAGGGCAACAGCAAAACCCTAAAGGGTTACCAACGGGTGTGGCAGTAAACTCCTTGGTCAGAGATGGAATGATAGACACAAGGAGAGTCTCCACAATCCTAATTCTCACTTGCAGTGCACAGGTTCAGCTTACTGCCACTAAACTGACCCCTGACACCTAGCACAGTGAGACAGGATTAGACAGGCAAGTCTTAGAATACAGCCGCAAATTTGCTAAGTTCACAGAGTAGTAACAGAACCCCAGCAAGCTAAACGACTGACTCCAGTCTTACTGCTAGGTCTGGATTGGCAGAGTGTAATACCAAATCCCCAGGCCTATTTGCAGTAAGCAACAAACAAATACAAAGCTACACAATACTGGTTAACTTTCAGGAACTGACTAACCAACAAAGATTCAGCAGCATCTGCTTACCCTGAGAAGAGGCCTTATAAAGCAGGTGCTGTCCACGCCCCACTCAGACCTCACAGACTGTGAGCACAAAAACCAGCACCGGATCCCCTGCCGTGCACAGAGCCTATAACCACTGCACAGCAAAAGACCCGAACCGGAGTATCAGCTGCACTCAGGTTACTCCGCTAGCACTTGTCTCCCGGTTGCCATGACGACGTGGCAGCACAGGGCAGGAGACCCTAACACTAGTGGGCCTCTCTGCTATGGTGGACGCCGCCTATCTGCATCCAAGCTTAATCAGTGCTGTCCAATAAGCCTCATACCTGGGGTCACCTGGAGACCTGCTGTGGGCAACAGGCCTAGCACTCACCTGTGAGAGGAAAGCCCATATTGTACTCGCCGACTTGTGACAGTGCATCTCAGGAAAACAACTGCGAATGTGACACTGAAGAGGGCGAGTAATGAGCCCCGAAGCGGTTACATACAGAGCTAGAGTAACCAGAAAGGAATGCGCACTGCTATATGGTCCTAAAAATAAGATTTTACTTACCGGTAAATCTATTTCTCGCAGTCCGTAGAGGATGCTGGGACTCCGTAGGGACCATGGGGAATAGACGGGCTCCGCAGGAGATAGGGCACTTTAAGAAAGCTTTGGACTCTGGGTGTGCACTGGCTCCTCCCTCTATGCCCCTCCTCCAGACCTCAGTTAGGGAAACTGTGCCCAGAGGAGATGGACAGTACGAGGAAGGATTTTTGTAAATCTAAGGGCAAGATTCATACCAGCCACACCAATCACACCGTATAACTTGTGATAAACTTACCCAGTTAACAGTATGAACAACAACAACATAGCCACGGTTCCACCGAAAAACTATAACATAACCCTTATGTAAGCAATAACTATATACAAGTCTTGCAGAAGAAGTCCGCACTTGGGACGGGCGCCCAGCATCCTCTACGGACTACGAGAAATAGATTTACCGGTAAGTAAAATCTTATTTTCTCTAACGTCCTTGAGGATGCTGGGACTCCGTAAGGACCATGGGGATTATACCAAAGCTCCCAAACGGGCGGGAGAGTGCGGATGACTCTGCAGCACCGATTGAGCAAACAGGAGGTTCTCCTCAGCCAGGGTATCAAACTTATAGAACTTTGCAAAGGTGTTTGACCCCAACCAAGTAGCTGCTCGGCACAACTGTAATGCCGAGACCTCTCGGGCAGCCGCCCAAGAAGAGCCCACTTTCCTAGTGGAGTGGGCCTTAACCGATTTCGGTAACGGCAATCCTGCCATAGAATGCGCCTGCTGAATCGTGTTACAGATCCAGTGAGCAGTCTGCTTTGAAGCAGGAGCGCCAACCTTGTTGGCCGCATACAGAACAAACAAAGCTTCAGTCTTCCTGATCCGAGCCGTTCTGGTCACATAAATCTTCAAAGCCCTGACTACATCCAGGGACTCGGAATCCTCCAAGTCCCGTGTAGCCACAGGCACGACAATAGGTTGGTTCACATGAAAAGATTAGACCACTTTTGGCAGAAAATGAGGACGAGTCCTCAACTCTGCCCTATCCACGTGAAAAACCAAGTATGGGCTTTTATGTGATAAAGCCGCCAATTCGGAAACACGTCTTGCCGAAGCTAATGCCAACAACATGACCACTTTCCACGTGAGGTATTTCAACTCCACAGTTTTGAGTGGTTCAAACCAAGGTGACTTGAGGAAACGTAACACCACGTTAAGATCCCAAGGCGCCACCGGAGGCACACAGGGAGGCTGAATATGCAGCACCCCCTTCACAAAAGTCTGTACCTCAGGAATAGAGGCTAATTCTCTTTTAAAGAAAATAGATAAGGCCGAAATCTGGACCTTTATGGACCCTAATTTTAGGCCCAAAGTCACTCCTGTTTGAAGGAAGTGAAGT
Organism: Pseudophryne corroboree; assembly: GCF_028390025.1. Taxonomy (NCBI): domain Eukaryota; kingdom Metazoa; phylum Chordata; class Amphibia; order Anura; family Myobatrachidae; genus Pseudophryne; species Pseudophryne corroboree. The sequence goes on along the minus strand of NC_086448.1, from coordinate 16,613,070 downwards.
AGACGGCCCAAATTGAACTCCTCCATAGGAGCAGCTCTGGCCTCACACCAAGAAACATATTTCCGCCATATACGGTGATAATGTTTTAACGTCACGTCTTTCCTAGCCTTGATCAGGGTAGGAATGACTTCCTCTGGAATTCCTTTTTCCGCTAGGATCCGGCGTTCAACCGCCATGCCGTCAAACGCAGCCGCGGTATGTCTTGGAACAGACAGGGCCCCTGCCACAGTAGGTCCTGCCTTAGAGGAAGAGGCCACGGATCCCCTGTGAGTAACTCTTGCAGCTCCGGATACCAAGTCCTCCGTGGCCAATCTGGAAGAATGAGGATTGTTCTGACCCTGCTTCTTCGTATTATTCTCAACACCTTGGGTATGAGAGGAAGAGGAGGAAACACATAGACCGATCTGAACACCCAAGGTGTCACCAGAGCGTCTACCGCTACCGCCTGAGGGTCCCTTGACCTGGCGCAATACCGCTTTAGCTTTTTGTTGATACGGGACGCCATCATGTCTATCTGAGGCAGTCCCCACCGATCCGTGATCTGTGCAAAGACTTCTTGATGAAGTCCCCACTCTCCAGGATGCAGGTCGTGCCTGCTGAGGAAGTCCGCCTCCCAGTTTTCCACCCCCGGGATGAACACTGCTGACAGCGCGCTTACATGGCCTTTCGCCCAGCGTACAATCCTGGTCGCTTCTGCCATGGCCACTCTGCTCCTTGTTCCGCCTTGGCGGTTTATATGAGCCACTGCCGTGACATTGTCTGACTGAATCAGAACCGTTTTTCTCCGAAGCAAGTTCTCCGCTTGACGCAGGGCGTTGTATATGGCCCTCAACTCCAGGACGTTGATGTGGAGACAAGTCTCCAGGTTTGACCAGAGACCTTGGAAATTTCTTCCCAGTGTTACTGCTCCCCAGCCTCGGAGGCTTGCGTCCGTGGTCACCAGGACCCAGTCCTGAATTCCGAACCTGCGACCTTCTAGTAGGTGAGCACTGTTCAGCCACCACAGGAGAGATACCCTGGTCCTGGGAGACAGGGTGATCCTTTGATGCACTTGTCCAAGAGGTCCCATTGAAAAGTCCTCATATGGAACCTGTCGAAAGGGACGGCCTCGTAGGAAGCCACCATCTTCCCCAGGACCCGCGTGCCATGATGCACTGAAACCTTTTTTGGTTTTAATAGGTTCCTGACCATGGCTATGAGTTCCTGAACCTTTTCGATCGGAAGAAAAACCTTTTTCTGGTCTGTGTCTAGAATCAGCCCCAAAAAGGACAGACGCGTTGTAGGGACTAGCTGGGACTTCGGTATATTGAGAATCCAGCCGTGTATCTGCAACGTCTTCATGGACAGAGACACGCTGTCCAGCAACCTCTCCCGAGATCTCGCCTTTATGAGGAGATTGTCCAAGTATGGGATAATTGTGACCCCCTGCCTGCGCAGGAGCACCATCATTTCCGCCATTACCTTGGTGAAAATTCTCGGGGCCGTGGAAAGCCCAAACGACAACGTCTGAAATTGGTAGTGACAGTCCTGCACTGCAAATCTCAGGAACGCCTGATGCGGGGGGAATATCGGAACATGAAGGTAAGCATCCTTTATGTCCAGGGACACCATCCAATCCCCCCCCTCCAGGCTGGCGATGACCGCCCTGAGTGATTCCATTTTGAACTTGAACCTCTTCAAGTACAGGTTCAGAGATTTCAGGTTTAAAATGGGTCTGACCGAACCGTCCGGTTTCGGGACCACAAACAGGGTTGAGTAATATCCCTCTCCTTGCTGGAGATGAGGAACTGTGACAATCACCTGTTGAATATACAATTTTTGGATAGCTGCCAACACTAGCTCCCTCTCTGACGGGGAAGCCGGCAGAGCCGATTTGAAAAATCGGCGAGGAGGCAAGTCTTCGAATTCCAGCCTGTATCCCTGAGAAACAATCTCTAATGCCCAGGGATCCACCTGCGAGTGAACCCAGACGTGGCTGAAAAATCGAAGACGAGCCCCCACCAGATCGGCCTCCCCTCGGAAAGCCCCAGCGTCATGCGGTGGACTTTGCAGATGCAGGGGAGGACTTCTGCTCTTGGGAACTAGCTGTGTGCAGCTTTTTTCCCCTGCCTTTCCCTCTGGCAACAAAGGATGATCCACGTACCTTCTTGTTTTTATTGGAACGAAAGGACTGCATTTGATAATGAGGTGCCTTTTTTGTATGCTGCAGGGGGACATAGCGGCTCCGCAGGAGACAGGGCACAACTAAAGAAAGCTTTTAGGTCACCTGGTGTGCACTGGCTCCTCCCACTATGACCCTCCTCCAAGCCTCAGTTAGGACACTGTGCCCGGACGAGCTGACATAATAAGGAAGGATTTTGAATCCCGGGTAAGACTCCTACCAGCCACACCAATCACACCGTATAACTCGTGATACTATACCCAGTTTAACAGTATGAAAACAACTGAGCCTCTCAACAGATGGCTCAACAATAACCCTTTAGTTAACAATAACTATGTACAAGTATTGCAGACAATCCGCACTTGGGATGGGCGCCCAGCATCCACTACGGACTACGAGAAATAGATTTACCGGTGAGTAAAATCTTATTTTCTCTGACGTCCTAGTGGATGCTGGGAACTCCGAAAGGACCATGGGGATTATACCAAAGCTCCCAAACGGGCGGGAGAGTGCGGATGACTCTGCAGCACCGAATGAGAGAACTCAAGGTCCTCCTCAGCCAGGGTATCAAATTTGTAGAATTTTGCAAACGTGTTTGCCCCTGACCAAGTAGCAGCTCGGCAAAGTTGTAAAGCCGAGACCCCTCGGGCAGCCGCCCAAGATGAGCCCACCTTCCTTGTGGAATGGGCTTTTACTGATTTAGGATGCGGCAGTCCAGCCGCAGAATGCGCCAGCTGAATTGTGCTACAAATCCAGCGAGCAATAGTCTGCTTAGAAGCAGGAGCACCCAGTTTGTTGGGTGCATACAGGATAAATAGCGAGTCAGTTTTCCTGACTCTAGCCGTCCTGGAAACATAAATTTTCAAGGCCCTGACCACGTCCAGTAACTTGGAATCCTCCAAGTCCCTAGTAGCCGCAGGCACCACAATAGGTTGGTTCAAGTGAAAAGCTGATACCACCTTAGGGAGAAACTGAGGACGAGTCCTCAACTCCGCCCTATCCGTATGGAAAATCAGATAAGGGCTTTTACATGACAAAGCTGCCAATTCTGACACACGCCTGGCTGAAGCCAAGGCCAATAACATGACCACTTTCCACGTGAGATATTTTAGATCCACGGTTTTAAGTGGCTCAAACCAATGTGATTTTAAGAAACTCAACACCACGTTGAGATCCCAAGGTGCCACTGGAGGCACAAACGGGGGCTGAATATGCAGCACTCCTTTCACAAACGTCTGAACTTCAGGTAGTGAAGCTAGTTCTTTCTGGAAGAAAATCGACAGAGCCGAAATCTGGACCTTAATGGACCCCAATTTGAGGCCCATAGTCACCCCTGACTGTAGGAAGTGCAGGAATCGACCCAGTTGAAATTCCTCTGTTGGGGCCTTTTTGGCCTCACACCAAGCAACATATTTCCGCCATATGCGGTGATAATGCTTTGCAGTTACATCTTTCCTGGCTTTAATCAGCGTAGGAATGACTTCCTCCGGAATGCCCTTTTCCTTCAGGATCCGACGTTCAACCGCCATGCCGTCAAACGCAGCCGCGGTAAGTCTTGGAACAGACAGGGCCCCTGCTGCAGCAGGTCCTGTCTGAGCGGCAGAGGCCATGGGTCCTCTGAGATCATCTCTTGAAGTTCCGGGTACCACGCTCGTCTTGGCCAATCCGGAACCACGAGTATTGTTCTTACTCCTCGTTTTCTTATTATTCTCAGTACCTTTGGTATGAGAGGCAGAGGAGGGAACACATAAACTGACTGGTACACCCACGGTGTCACTTATACTTTCTTTTTAGAAGCTCAGGAGAGCCCCTAGTGTGCATCCAACCTCGGCCGGGCACAAAATCTAACTGAGGCTTGGAGGAGGGTCATAGTGGGAGGAGCCAGTGCACACCAGGTGACCTAAAAGCTTTCTTTAGTTGTGCACAGTCTCCTGCGGAGCCACTATTCCCCATGGTCCTTTTCGGAGTTCCCAGCATCCACTAGGACGTCAGAGAAATTTGACTTACCAGCCGTAGCAGTAGAGACAAGATCCGAGAGGCCGTCTCCAAACAACTCCACCCCTTTGTAAGGCAAGGACTCCATATGCCGCTTTGAATCGGCATCTCCCGTCCACTGTCGGGTCCACAAGAGCCGCCTAGCAGAAATAGACATAGCATTTATTCTGGAGCTTAATAAACAAATGTCTCTCTGAGCATCCCTCATATACAAGGCAGCATCTCTGATATGCTCTATGGTCATTTGAATGGCGTCCCTAACTAAGGTGTCAATTTCCGTAGATAAGGAATCTGCCCATGCCACTACCGCACTACAAACCCAGGCCGACGCCATAGCCGGTCGAGCAATAGTACCGGAATGATTGTAAATGTGCTTTAAGGTAATTTCCTGTCTGCGATCAGCAGGTTCCTTGAGGGAAGCCGTATCCTGAGAAGGCAGTGCCACCTTTTTGGACAAACGTGTCAGCGCCTTGTCAACTTTTGGCGAAGATTCCCAGCGTATCCTATCAGTTTGTGGAAAAGGATACGCCATGAAAATCCTTTTGGGAACTTGTGGTCTCCTATCCGGAGATTCCCAAGCCTTTTCGCACAAGTCACTTAATTCAAATGAGGATGGAAAAGTGACTTCAAGCTTTTTCCCTTTATACATGTGTACCCTCGTGTCAGGGACAAGGGGTTCCTCAGTAATATGCAAAACCTCTTTAATAACAATAATCATGTACCATATACCCTTTGCCACCTTCGGCTGTAATTTTGCATCTTCATAGTCGACACTAGAGTCAGTATCTGTGTCGGTATCTGTGTCATCGATCTGGGATATGGTGCGCTTCTGAGACCCCGAAGGACCTGGCGCCCCAGGGACAGGCATGGACTGGCTACCTGACTGATCCCTAGCTTCTGCCTTGTCTAACCTTTTATGCAATAGATTGACATTTGCATTCAAGACATTCAGCATATCCACCCATTCCGGTGTCGGCGTTGCCGACGGCGACCTGACATTCAAGCACTCCCCCTCCACATTAAGCGAGCCTTCCTCGTCAAACATGTCGACACACGCGTACCGACACACTTCACACACACACACAGGGAACCCCTTTCCTGAAGACAGTATCCCTGTCAAGGCCCTTTGGAGAGACAGAGAGAAAGTATGCCAGCACACACCCCAGCGCAATAACCCTGATGACCAACACAAATTGTTTTTCCCCAGCAGCGCTGTATAATATGTAAACCGCCAATTATGTGCCCCCCCCCTCTCTTTTAAGCACCCTTTCACCGTGTGTAAGCAGGGGAGAGTCCGGGGAGCTTCCTCTCAGCAGTGCTGTGGAAAGAAAATGGCGCTGGTGAGTGCTGAGGGAGAAGCCCCGCCCCCTCGGCGGCAGGCTTCTGTCCCGCTCAAACTTAGTAAAATATGGCGGGGGCTCTTTTATATACATGTACAGAGCCCACATGTACATGTATATTGTCTTTTTGCCATGCAGAGGTTTATATTGCTGCCCAGGGCGCCCCCCCCTGCGCCCTGCACCCTTACAGTGACCGGAGTATGTGAGGTGAATGGGAGCAATGACGCACAGCTGCAGTGCTGTGCGTTACCTCAGTGAAGCTGAAGGCTTCTGATGACTTCTGTCTTCTGTACTTCTAGCTCTGTGAGGAGAACGGCGGCGCGGCTCTGGGGGTGGACGCCCAGTAAGAACCTGCGTTCACCCCCTCTGGAGCTAATGGTGTCCAGTAGCCGAGGAAGCAGAGCCTATCTTTGACAAGAAGGTCTGCTCCTCTCTCCTCAGTCCCTCGATGCAGGGAGCCTGTTGCCAGCAGTGCTCCCTGTGAAAAAGTAGAAAAAGGTAGAAAAAAATTCAAACAAAAATGCTTCTAGGCAGAGAACTCTGGAGAGCTCTCTGCAGTGCACCCATCTTGCTCTGGGCACAGTGTAAAACTGAGGTCTGGAGGAGGGGCATAGAGGGAGGAGCCAGTGCACACCCAGAGTCCAAAGCTTTCTTAAAGTGCCCTATCTCCTGCGGAGCCCATCTATTCCCCATGGTCCCTACGGAGTCCCAGCATCCTCAAGGACCAAGGACGTTAGAGAAAATGCTATACAGTACACTGCTGCCTGAGGAAATTGTTAGATAAGCAATGAAACGCGTTAGCTCTAGCCTTAAACCCCCCTGCAGTCTAATCCCCATACACAGACCATGGGAATGCAGATCTGCTCATCGTCCCCTGGATTGCTGTGTATGTTTCCCCACTTGAGGCTTATTGTCCGAGTGTTGACTGTGTCCGTCTCCACTGACTTTCATGGAGTCTCTTTTGATTGGCCGTTGATCGCTCCGCACTCAGACTATAAGGTGGCTTTTGCAAGGAAGTTGCACATCTTCCTTTCAGGTTCAGTCATTATGTACAAGATCCGGGCGTATGAGTAGCGTTGTATCTCTCGGTTCTGTCCCCTTTTGGCTGCAGATTCATAAAAGCCACAGACATTAGAGTGCGCTGAACACATTGCTTTACAATTATACGCACTGGTCATTAGTGTCCATTCAACTTTAACAGCGCACCTTACAGCGCAAATCTGCTAATCTATATATTTACTTATCGGCAATATCCAGAACTTTATCTCAGGCCTAGAACATATTAATCTGTAATCGCCAGCCCTTACAGGTTTCTTATCTCAACCCTAACACTGTTATCACTGTTATCCTGTGTGTATGTGAATAAATGTGTACATAGCGGTTACATAGTTCTGCACATTATATATTTATACATGATATAATATATATTTATACATGATATAATATATATATATATATATATATATATATATATATATATACATACTGTATATGTAGAGCCAGATGTACTAAGCCTTGAAAAGTGATACATTTCACGGTGATAAAGTAGCAGCCAATCAGCTCCTAACTGCCATGTCACAGGCTGTGTTTGAAAAATGACAGGAGCTGATTGGCTGGTACTTTATCTCCAGCGACTTTATATCCATCCAAGGCTTTAGTAAATAGACCCCTACATTTTTTAATGTTTTGTATAATATCATCCTTCAAATTGTAAAATATTTTTTCCTTTTTTGTTTGTTTGCACCCATTGTTTTATTTATTAAGATTTACCCCTGATGAAGTCCTGCTAAAGGATGAAACGCATAGAGTGAAGGTGCTTGTGGTTTGCTAGTTCACTTTGGGTCTCACTGTCGAGAGTATGCCCCCCCCCCCCCCCCCATCGGGCAATGACATCAGAATTCAGCACCTAGCTTTACAAAATTGATGTCCGCATGTTCTAAATAAAGATCACTGTGATTTATTTTCGATGTTAAATAAAATATCTTTTAATATTATCTAATATTTAGCCTCCGGCCTGTCTCTTGGGGGAACTTCCTTTGGTGTGAGGGAACACTATTACCTTTTACAAACTTCTCTGATGACCAGTACAAAGGTGTAATCCTGTCCTGGCCAAGAATCTAAGAATCATCCTGAAGACCCCCAGTCATAAAGACTCTCTACATCCACTATCTACACTTTATTCAGTATTATGTTTGTATAGATCAATATTTTATTGTTTACCTTTTATAATGTGCCAATTATCTCATATAAATCATTGCAGCCCTCGCCATTTATATGTGTATGTAGGTGTTTGGATACGAACGGGATCTATCAAAAGGTGCAACTCATTGTATTAAGATCACTCATTGGATCTTTTTATGGTTCACTTTCAGTTATTTCAGTAGGTCCCATGAACCACACTTCTGGATTATGTGAAATGTGCCGCACAAGAATGCATAAATAAGTCTCTCATTGAATGTAACAACGAACTCGTTTCCAACTCCCCAGCGCGTTTCATCCTCACGTCTGCCTAATGCTAAGGCCAAGGTCATTTGATGAAGTCACACAGCTAAGATTGTTTTGCAAGATGTAAGTGATGAGTAGAAATGACTGAAGAGAATCTGATAAATGTTTTGGCTGGTAAACTATGTTAAGGAAATTTAAGCAATTTATAGAATCTATTCTGTCTTTTTGGTATCATGTAATACTTAACAGACATTATTATGTAAGATGTTTTTCTGACAAAGAATGTAGGTACATGACAAGAACTTGCTTTACTTTGCTAAGTCACCCTAGTCTTGCTGATTTGCGTCATGTGCCCAAGCCAGGACCAGATGGTGTTCGATAAGGAGGAATGGGCCTCAAGGCCTGCTATGATTGGTCCAAGCTTGGGTGGAGCAATTCTTTGTAATATGCAATATTAGGGGCCATCTATGCAATGTTCGTAAGGCAGATTGAGCTCACTTGTAATTACTTGTAAGTGCATGCTGTCACTTTATTGTAATCTTGCTCTGCCATTATCAATATAAACTTTGAATTTGGCTACAACTGTTCATGTTTTTTTTCCACAACAATTTGGTGCCGAAACCCGGGATCTGAAAACGATTGGAACGGAATCAGGACAGGAACGGAGGACTGGAGACCAGATTGGCGCCATTCAAAAAAAGGTGAGAACATTTGTGTATCTGTCTGCTCTCCCCTCCTCCGCTCCTAAGACCCTCCGTCCCACTATCGTGAGTAAAGATCCCAAGAACCTGAACAGTTGTTTTATGTTTAACATTTTTTGGATATGCATGTGTGAGTGTATGTAAATGCTGGCACATTGCCACATCAGCATGACAGAGGCCCTTTACGGCTGAATGATTGTGCTGCCCCAAGTATGCTGGGAGCAGTGGAGTAAAAAGTAAGTGGACCCTATCGTCCTCAGACACGAATGTTTCCTATCTTCTCAGTCTGTCACGTAAACTGTCATTAACATTGTCTGCATAGTGGAAGGACAAATATAAGGATAAGTGTTGGTGAAGAGTAGTTTCTCTGCTGGTCTACCCTTGCTTGTCAATACCAGTCTGTGGGCAACCGATTGTGGCTCTCCCCCGAACAGGAGCGATATAATCTCTGATTACCTCCTGGCCTGCTATCTGACAGCTCTGTGCCTCTTGAAGAAGCCGCCTGAGGTGCGGAGAAACGCGTTGAGGGTACAGAAGTAAGGGCCACACTTGACCATTAAGTGTCCCACGGAGCACGACATCCATCACTTTCAGCCGTTTGTTACAAGTTACCGGTGAATGATCCAGCCTGTGATTCAATCACTCCACTCTAACTCTCCTTGCATTTGGAACATTGTTACCTCCTGCCCGGCCGGGCGTCGCTCAGCAAGCTGGAGGATCTGTATGGTGATCTAATACAGGCAACTGGTGCTTCACAGAAAGAAGTGGCTTTCATCTGAATATACCGCTGACGGATGTCTCACCCATGCACAGGGTGATAACAAGCGGTTTCCTAACCATTTATCCCGTACAGCAAGAGATCATTACGTCTCAGTGAGTAACATTAATCGGCTGGTTTATTTTGCTCCAAGGAAACACTATTTAAATCTGGACACCTTTATGGTCACAAACGCTAATTACATCAGTTTACAGGACTTCCTTTTCATTTAAACTGTCTGATATGGAATTAATGTGAGAGATTAACCCTATCCTACAGAGACGGGTTCTCCTGCATATTAGTGTCCCTTTCACTTATTTATACACTTTATGTGTGAATTATAAGGTATAATACCTCAGTTATATGCTCTGTGTAGTGTTGTGTCTTTTAATCAGTTTGTTATTGGTTTTATGTTAATAAATTGTGTTTTTATCAACATCACTGGTACCGTGCGCCTACTTGGTGATTTTGTTTTAGCTGTGTACACTGGTTTGAGTCTGCTTCTCGCTACACTGAAGGGCGTGTCCTGAAGCTGCAGACTGGCGTCTCTCTGTGTCTCATGAAAAATCATACTTCTTACTTAGATAATCCCTTACTTGCATGATTTGACCTAGAGGACATTAGAGGGCAAATATTGTTTGGCATCTACACCTTGCTGATTTTCATTTGGCTCTGTTGGAAAATTTGGAGGGACCAAAAGCGGGGATTCGCTGTGTGGGACTTCCCCTAACAGCCAATAGCCATAGAATATAGTGCTGTGAAACACTGAGAGAGGGGTGTAAGAGTCCCCTCCACCATAGCCGGGCTATGGGAAACAGTCACAGCAAACGTGGATTTGGCTGATCACCAAATCAGAGTAATGGACGTCCTGAGACTCCTCGTACCCCACAGGAGGAGGTGAGTAAGAAATATGGCAAATGGGTCAGCCGGCATTTACCTAAGTGGGGCAGGCTGACTAGGGGGATGGATTGTGGAATCCCAAAAGAGGGAACCTTTGAATTATCCCGCTGGGCAACCCTCTACAAAAATTATAAAACAAAATTCACTGAGCCAAATGAATAGGCAGCTTGGAGTAGGTGGATGGTAGAATCTTATAAAAGACAGCAAAAAGCCCAAAGAATTTTTTTACATCAGAAACAAGAACAGGAAGGGCAAATCAGCAAGGAGGGGAGGTACAGTCAGAGGAGAAAGAGGGGGAGGAAGGGTTTTGTGTGGAGTGGAAGGTGAGCTTGTCATCACTCCCAAAATAACCCAAGGTGAGAGAGATGAAAGGGCTGAGGAATATCGCTTGCCTCAAGCCTCAGCCTAACTTGTTAGAGAGCAGTTCATGCCTGGTACAAGTGGGTTTAGCCAGCTCAAGACAGAGAAATATACAGGAGGTACAGGAGAAAATGGTCCAGAGGGTGATGGTAGTTGACACACAAGCAACCCCCAGAGGGGTAAGTTTAGGGGGAGGAACAATTAGGAGCCCAGAAATGTGAAGTGCTACAATTGTGTGAAACAGGGCCACATTGCAAGAAATTGTCCAGCTCCAAAAAGGAGGGCAGGATAGCGCCTGACAGGGAGGGCTTCCAGTGTTACCAGTCATCTTGGTGTTATGAGCCACAGCAGTGGTTCATTCCTGTTTGCATTCGGTTCATGTATTGTATGTTATATTTCTGTTTGCATGTCAGGATTTCTTATGTACTTTAGAGTGCTATACTTTTGTTTGCTAGTCTGGTAACTACAGTGACATATTTTGTGGGTCTTCCCACTAGCTGCATTCGGTTCATGTATTTTAGGTTATATTTCTGTTTGCATGCCAGGATTTCTTATGTACTTTAGAGTGCTATACTTTTGTTTGCTAGTCTGGTAACTACAGTGACATATTTTGTGGGTCTTCCCACTAGCTGCATTCGGTTCATGTATTTTAGGTTATATTTCTGTTTGCATGCCAGGATTTCTTATGTACTTTAGAGTGCTATACTTTTGTTTGCTAGTCTGGTAACTACAGTGACATATTTTGTGGGTCTTCCCACTAGCTGCATTCGGTTCATGTATTTTAGGTTATATTTCTGTTTGCATGCCAGGATTTCTTATGTACTTATTTAGAGTGTTATACTTTTGTTTACTAGCCTGGTAACTACAGAGTCATATTTTGTGGGTCTTCCCACTAGCCTTAGTTTTGTGTTTTTGTACTGGCGGCAGCGCCACACATAACTTGTTTGTTTAGTTCTCATGTTATAGTCTCCTTAGCTGTAGCTAGTTTTCCCCTCACTCGCAGTCTCAGGTGGTGCCTTGTAACCTTGTAAGACTGGAGGGCATCGGAGTTTGGGCGAACCTAATTCGCCCATTCAAACGCGGCTGCCTTGGGCAGAAGACTAGCACCTCAGGCACCATCCGACCACTGGGAGGAGTAATGGAGTTAGGGTTAGAAAAGGTCTTGCTGCGGTCATTCATACTGACCGCAGCTTCACTCATGAGTACTGGAACTCCCCAGTTGTCACACATTCCACAGAGTTCCAGGGTCTCAATTTGTAACATTGTACTTGTTTCCTAACACTCGGAGAGTAGGGGGGTGATGCCTTTGTCCACTTGACCCTCTCTGAAATGCCTTTTTACTCAGTGGAGTATCTGGTGGACAGTGGAGCAGCCCATGTTCTCAAGAGAGAAAGTATGTCAATGGATACTCTAATTACCCTGCAAAATCAGGCAGGTCCCCAAACACTTGGTATATGGGGGAAGGCAGGTTGCAAATAAATAAATATTGTTTGGAAACATGAGGATGGTCGATTGTGTGCACATCTCCCTTCATATGTTTCCAAAGGGGGAATGATTGCTATGATTGCTAAATTTTGGTTTGCACAGTGTTTGAAATACTTTACAACAGAATGGTTATGTTCTCCTTGTAGATAGAGGCGTGGCCGGTTGCCAAGGTAACGGCTGCAGTAACAGCAACGAAATTGATATCTGAATATATGTGCAGGTATGGCCTACATGAAACGGTTGAGAGAGCAAATAGCGTATTAAAAAAAAATGTCTAAGATCTGTGAGCAAACAAAACTTACATGGGTACAAGCTTTACCAGTAGCTCCATTTGCAATGAGGTATACCCCAAAGGGATTACATGGACTTTCATCATTTGAGGTACTGTTTGGCAGGCTGCCACTCAAATTACATGGACAGTACGCTTCTCTTACTGACTACGTTGTTCAGCTTCATAAGCCACTGACTAATGTGCATGGCAAAGTGTTTTCTTCTTTACCAGATCCACAAGACACATCTGGAACCCCGATTTGATGGCCCATACCAGGTGCTATTGACCACAGTGACCTCCGTCAAGGTGGAGAGGAAAGTATGCTTTGCACTGTAAGAAAATTAACTTTCAGGTCAATGATGCAAACTGGTCCTAAAAGCGTGGGGCCCCCGGGGAGAAGAGAACTGAATGGACTGTTAAGATACTCTTGTTTTTCTGCCTGCTTGTTTGTGCTTTATATCAGTGTGTGTGCAGGTGAAAGGAGAAAAGCAAAAGAACTCTATATGGCTTCTACATCAGCAGACAGCTAAGGAGCTGAACGCCACTGACTGTTGGATCTGTTCTTATGTTCCTGCTAACCATAAAGGAATCCCTTTGATTGGTATCCCTATCTCAATGAATGATCTTAACCTCACAGATTATAGCTATAATGTTGAAATAGACATAAATCACACTGCTCACAATGCTCTTTCAGACCTAGGAATATATTTAGAAATTGCTGGTATAATCTCTCTGCCCACTATGTGTATAGGGCCTATGTTTATTAACCACGTGGCCGAACTAAAAGGTCACCTAGTCAACTTACCTAAGGTATACGTTGGAGAAACAAATTGTGAAAATGCTGCCTTAGTGTTTAACACGGAATACAATGAAACGTTATGTGACAAGGTGAATGGTAACTGTAACAATCAATGTTGGTGTGCAAATATGAAAGCTCTTTGTGCCCTAACCAGATGGATGAGAATGATTGGGATTGTAAGACCCAAGTGCACAATAATATGGTATGGTTTCAGAGCTGGTTGGGAAACCATGGTAAGATAATCCCTAGGGTACTGAAGCAAGGCCTATACTATATGTGTGGAAATAGGGCCTACTCATGGCTTCCTATGGGAGCATGGGGGAACTGCACTATAGGAAGAGTTGTGCCAGCCATAAGACAGCGTGAAAACATCTCTTTTACCAATATGATAGAAACAGGCCCTAGAGAGACTAGATACAAGAGAGAATTGTTTACTGCAGCAGATAAAGCCTGGATGTGGTTCCCTGCCTGGACAGGCTGGGGAATTGAATTAGCAAATAAGTTAAATAAATATGCAAATATTATGGATGGGATAATTAATGAGACCACAAGTGCCATCCATGCTATCAATGAAGAAATGGCTCAAATTAGGAAGGTGACCCTACAAAATAGGATGGCTCTGGATTACTTGTTAGCCATGGAGGGAGGAACTTGTGCTGTTATAGGGGAGGAATGTTGTACCTGGATTGAGGACTCACATGACCCCATAGAAGCGCACATGAATAAAGTAAAGGAATTACAAAACAAGCTAGAGACATATCCAAGGAGGGATGGAATCCCTTCTCCTGGATGGGGACAATTGGTGTATGGTTTAACAATCTATTATCAGATTTAATGAAACCCATAGTGGTAGTGATAGGATTGATTGTATTTCTTTTGATCGCTTGGAAATTATTAATGTGCTGTATTTCTCATTTCAGGAAAAATGTGGATTCGCTCGCTTAATAGGAAGAATGATAACAGCCACAGAGATGACCGTCTGACGGCCCAGCCCAACTGCCCATCTCTTCTGAGAGACCCCTCAGTTGTTGTAAGAGTTGGGTGGAAGACATCATCTCTGGAAGAGGGTCCCGCAGGTGCACTTCGACAGTTTGGACACCACCCCAGAGGGAGTTTATCCCGAGAAGTGATTTCGACGAGTCAGTCATTCCGATTCCAGCGAATTCACCGAGTGGTCTCTGTGCCCTAGTGCACCTCCGGCTGCTGTTATTATTCTTACAGCTAGATAGATAGGTGTGTGAATGCTTCAATAAAGGTGTGTGAATGCTTAGCAGAATAGCAACCGCGAGGCAGTACTTAGTCAGTTCTTCCTCTTGCTAAACATCCTGTCTCAAATGGTACTTTGTCATGCAATAAAACCTGGGGGCATCAGAGTACTGGGTGGACCTAATTCGCCCGGGAAAAGCGGCTGCTAAAGGACAAGACTTTGACCTGCAGGTATCAATTGACTGCGGGGTGTGGCAACAGAGTCAGGGTAGGCCCAGGTGCGTCTGTGGCTATATCATCCCCAGTCACAGTCACACCACCTTTTTACCTTTTTAGCATTAGTAGTACTGCCATTGTTACCTTTTAGGTGATGTTTTTATATATATGTGTGATAATAAAATTATCAAAAGGGTGAGAATTGTTAAGGAAATTTAAGCAATTTATAGAATCTATTCTGTCTTTTTGGTATCATGTAATACTTAACAGACATTATTATGTAAGATGTTTTTCTGACAAAGAATGTAGGTACATGACAAGAACTTGCTTTACTTTGCTAAGTCACCCTAGTCTTGCTGATTTGCGTCATGTGCCCAAGCCAGGACCAGATGGTGTTCGATAAGGAGGAATGGGCCTCAAGGCCTGCTATGATTGGTCCAAGCTTGGGTGGAGTAATTCTTTGTAATATGCAATATTAGGGGCCATCTATGCAATGTTCGTAAGGCAGATTGAGCTCACTTGTAATTACTTGTAAGTGCATGCTGTCACTTTATTGTAATCTTGCTCTGCCATTATCAATATAAACTTTGAATTTGGCTACAACTGTTCATGTTTTTTTTCCACAACAACTATCACTGTGTTCCCCACGCTCATTGGCAGCCAAACCCGCAATCCCCCAGAGGTGTGTGCAACGTATCTACATCCCAAATCAGGAGCGCAAGAGGCGGAGCAATACACACTGATCTATCAACAGACTGCTGTAATGGCAATTATTACTTATTGCTATAATAGTTATAAAGCACAAACATATCACTTAGAGATGTGCAGCGGGCATTTTTCGGGTTTTGTGATTTGGTTTTGGATTTGGTTCCGCGGTCGTGTTTTCGATTCGGACGCGTTTTGACAAAACCTCCCTTAAGATTTTTTGTCTGATTCGGGTGCGTTTTGGATTCGGGTGGGTTTTTAAAAAACAAACAAACCTCAAAAACAGCTTAAATCATAGAATTTGGGGGTAATTTTGATCCTATAGTATTATTAACCTCAATAACCATAATTTCCACTCATTTCCAGTCTATTCTGTACACCTCAACCCTCACAATATTATTTTTAGTCCAAAAATTTGCACCGAGGTCGCTGGATGACTAAGCTAAGCGACCCAAGTGGGCGGCACAAACACCTGGCCCATCTAGGAGTGGCACTGCAGTGTCAGGCAGGATGGCACTTAAAAAAATAGTCCCCAAACAGCACATGATGCAAATAATAAATAAAAAAGAGGTGCAAGATGGAATTGTCCTTGGGCCCTCCCACCCACCCTTATGTTGTATAAACAGGACATGCACACTTTAACAAGCCCATCATTTCAGCGACAGGGTCTGCCACACGACTGTGGCTGAAATGATTGGTTGGTTTGGGCCCCCAACAAAAAAGAAGCAATCAATCTCTCTTTGCACAAACTGGCTTTACAGAGGCAAGATGTCCACCTCCTCCTCATCCTCCGATTCCTCACCCCTTTCACTGTGTACATCCCCCTCCTCACAAATTATTAATTCGTCCCCACTGGAATCCACCATCACAGGTCCCTGTGTACTTTCTGGAGGCAATTGCTGGTAAATGTCTCAACGGAGAAATGTATTATAATTCATTTTGATGACATCATCTTTTTCACATTATCTGGAAGTAACCTCCTACGCCGATCGCTGACAAGGTGACCGGCTGCACTAAACACTCTTTCGGAGTACACACTGGAGGGGGGCAACTTAGGTAAAATAAAGCCAGTTTGTGCAAGGGCCTCCAAATTGCCTCTTTTTCCTGCCAGTATACATACGGACTGTCTGACATGCCTACTTGGATACTGTCACTCATATAATCCTCCACCATTCTTTCAATGGTGACAGAATCATATGCAATGACAGTAAACGACATGTCAGTAATCGTTGGCAGGTCCTTCAGTCCGGACCAAATGTCAGCACTTGCTCCTGACTGCCCTGCATCACCGCCAGTGGGTGGTTTTGGAAATTTGATCCTTTTCCTGGCAGCTCCAGTGGCGGGAGAAAATGAAGGAGGAGCTATTGGCGGGTCACGTTCCGCTTGACTTGACAAGTGTTTTACCAGCAGGTCTTTGAACATCTGCAGACTTGTGTCTGCCGGAAAGAGAGATACAACGTAGGCTTTAAACCTAGGATCGAGCACGGTGGCCAAAATGTAGTGCTCTGATTTCAACAGATTGACCACCCGTGAATCCTGGTTAAGCGAAGGAAGGGCTCCATCCACAAGTCCCACATGCCTAGCGGAATCGCTCATCTTTAGCTCCTCCTTCAATCTCTCCAGCTGCTTCTGCAAAAGCCTGATGAGGGAAATGACCTGACTTAGGCTGGCAGTGTCTGAACTGACTTCACATGTTGCAAGTTCAAAGGGTTGCAGAACCTTGCACAACGTTGAAATCATTCTCCACTGCGCATGAGTCAGGTGCATTCCCCTCCTTTGCCTATATCGTAGGCAGATGTATAGGCTTGAATGGCCTTTTGCTGCTCCTCCATCCTCTAAAGCATATAGAGGGTTGAATTCCACCTCGTTACCACCTCTTGCTTTAGCTGATGGCGGGGCATGTTCAGGAGTGTTTGCTGGTGCTCCAGTCTTCGTCACGAGGTGGCTGAATGCCGAAAGTGGCCCGCAATTTTTCGGGCCACCGACAGCATCTACTGCACGCTCCTGTCAGTATTTAAAAAATTCTGCACCACCAAATTCATTGTATGTGCAAAACATGGGACGTGCTGGAATTTGCCCAGATGTAATGCACGCACAATATTGGTGGCGTTGTCCGATGTCACAAATCCCCAGGAGAGTCCAATTGGGGTAAGCCAACCTGCGATGATGTTCCTCAGTTTTCGTAAGAGGTTGTCAGCTGTGTGCCTCTTATGGAAAGCGGTGATACAAAGCGTAGCCTGCCTAGGAACGAGTTGGCGTTTGCGAGATGCTGCTACTGTTGCCGCTGCTGCTGTTGTTGCTGCGGGAGGCAATACTTCTACCCAGTGGGCTGTCACAGTCATATAGTCCTTAGTCTGCCCTGCTCCACTTGTCCACATGTCCGTGGTTAAGTGGACACTGGGTACAACTGCATTTTTTAGGACACTGGTGACTCTTTTCCTGACGTCTGTGTACATTCTCGGTATCGCCTGCCTAGAGACGTGGAACCTAGATGGTATTTGGTACCGGGGATACGCTACCTCAAGAAATTCTCTAAGTCCCAGTGAACTAACAGCGGATACCGGATGCACATCTAACACCAACATAGTTGTCAAGGAGTTATCCGCTTTGCAACAGGATGACTGCTGTGATATTTCATCTTCCTCGCAAAGGACTGTTGGACAGTCAATTGCTTACTGGAAGTAGTACAAGTGGTCTTCCGACTTCCCCTCTCGGATGACGATCGATTCCCAGCAGCAACAACAGCAGCGCCAGCAGCAGTAGACGTTCCACTCAAGGATCCATCGGAGGAATCCCAGTTAGGAGAGGACTCATCAGTCTTGCCAGTGACATGGCCTGCATGGACTATTGGTGTTCCTGTCTAAGGAGGAAATTGACACTGATTGAGTTGGTGGTGTGGTTTGCAGGAGCTTGGGTACAAGATGAAGAAGGGATTTAGTTGTCAGTGGACTGCTTTCGCTGTTACCCAAAGTTTTTGAACTCGTCAATGACTTCTGATGAATGCACTCCAGGTGACGTATAAGGGAGGATGTTCCTAGGTGGTTGACGTCCTTACCCCTACTTATTACAGCTTGGCAAAGGCAACACACGGCTTGACACCTGTTGTCTGCATTTCTGTTAAAATAATTCCACACCGAAGAGGTGATTTTTTTTTGTATTTTGACCAGGCATGTCAATGGCCATATTCATCCCAGGACAACAGGTGTTTTCCCGGGTGCCTGACTTAAACAAACCACCTCACTATCAGAATCCTCCTTGTCAATTTCCTCCTCAGCGCCAGCAACACCCATATCCTCATGCTGGTGTACTTCAACAGTGACATCTTCAATTTGAATATCAGGAACTGGACTGCGGGTGCTCCTTCCAGCACTTGCAGGGGACATGCAAATGGTGGAAGGAGCCACCTCTTCCCGTCCAGTGTTGGGAAGGTCAGGCATCGCAAACGATGCAATTGGACTCTCCTTGGGGATTTGT